>NW_024098375.1:600000-878790 GCF_016545835.1 Crotalus tigris
GGACATCCACTGTGACCACTGTGAAGCAAATCAGCTTTGTACAGCCTTAAAAAAATAAATACTTAAAATTTAATATATCAAAAGTGTTAATTCTTAAATAAATATTTAAAATTAAATATATCAAAGGTGTTAATTCTTAAATAAACACTTAAAATTAAATATATCAAAGGTGTTAATTCTTAAATAAATATTTAAAATTAAATGTATCAAAGGTGTTAATTCATTTCTGGTGTGAATTAACAGCAGAGAAGATATTTTTCCTAGAAAGCCTGTAAGATTTTACTGGAAATAAAATACTTAGGTGGGAGGATCTTGAAGTCATGGAGGGGGTTTTGAAGTCATGGAGGGGAAAATGAGTTGACCTCTGCCAATCAAACTCAGGTTAGATACATCGGAAACCGTCTTATTAAATTGGTGAGACTTAGCCATTTTTATCCACAATAATAGGAAATGTACAGTTTTACTTCATAGTAAGCCGTACACAAATATGATCTTCTTTTGCCAGAGTAAAAATTAGAATATCCAAGCATTTTTTTTAAAAAAAGCGAGCTAATGTCAGTGGAGTTTGAAATTAATAAGATCAATAAACTAATGGAAACCCCAGTAATGTCAGTGAAAGTATTCCGGAATGGGTGGGGTCTCCTCAAACTGAGCTTCTGAAAAATTAAGATTGGCAGGAGATTATTTGTATCTTGAATTTAGGGTATTGTTAAGAATTAGAAACTTAGCTATCCCAACCATTTTATCCTTTAAAATAGCCCTCCAATCTGGTGTCCTCCAACGATATTGGGGCTATAACTTCAGGAACAATCCTGGCTGGGCTCATCCAGATTTCTGGAAACTATTGTTCCAGCAAGTCTAAAAGGTTCCAGGTTAGAAACACTGCTTCAAAAGCCAGACATTTGCACTTTTTTCCCTTGCTCCACTTTAATGACAGGAACAGTTTAAATACAGGAGAAACAGTGAAACACCATATAGCTTTGGGAGTTTTTCCCCCCCAACACTTCATTGAAGTGAGACAGCAGGCATCTTACTAAGTGTAAATTTTATCTGAATCATCTTTTTGTTTTCCTTGCTTCTTTTATTGATCAAGCTTTGTTTAATTTGCAATGTGTGATCCTGCTGTGTTTGTGTTTGTAAAGATAAATGAAGTCTCAGCTCGGCTGTACACCAATATCCCCAAATAACTCTTACATTTGTTTTCCATGTCAAACTTTATTTATTTATATTTTTTGTGCTCTTAAGTATGGTGCCTACTGTCACCAGAAACAGGCTTTGAACTGAATTCCGCTATACACGTGTATGTTTACAACGAATTTGAGTGTAAACATGTATCATTGTTCATTGTTTTTTTTTAAAAATGACAACTGTATCATTATTATTCTGTGTTGATGTTTTAAGATGGCTGCTTAATGTTTAAATAACAACAATTAAAATTCTTGTGGAAAAGCAGGAGGTTCAGTTTCCTTTGAACTTTCCTTTGAATGGTTTCCCTACAAACAAACAAAAGACTGCTTAGTGTGCTTTAGAACAGGTAGTCCTCATCTCTTATTTTCTAATGCGTACCTATGAACAATGAGTTACATTTGGATTCTCTCACAATATTTAGGAAACCTACCTACAAGTAAGTGAGGGCAGTCAATCAGGTCATGAATGGTATCCATTTCTGGCTCAAAGTGTCTACATGAGCGCTTAGACTACGCTGCCTTTTTTCCCCAAGACAATTTAAACAGTGTGTCCATGCGCGTTAAGTCACTTACATCCATAATTAGATTGGGAATATAATAATCTCAAATGAACATAGCCAGTATTCTGAGTTGATGGGAATTATACTCTTACACCATCTTTTTTGTTTTGCTAAACTAACAATAATATTCTGTTAGCCAATTCTAGCAAGTTGCACTCATGTGGGTGTGCAAAAGGGCATATGTACCTTGTTATTGGGGTTTCTGGTGAATGGGAAAAGTATAGACATGAGGACTAAGGTAAGCAAGGAGACCTATCTCTCTTCAGTACTTTGCAGTTCACTAGTGTCAGCCCTTAAGAGAAGCTTTTTAAACTATAACGAGTAAGCATAAGGAAGAGGTAGAGAGAAAGCTGACTACATACGTCTCCCTTTCCTACTCTTTGTGTGCTGATCTTTTGTATATCAAGCCATTTCTTATCCTTCTGGAGGAGGGGGAAGGTAATATCTTATCCTGGTACAATTTATTGGGGGAATATTCTCCAATGATTCAACAACATTTAAACTTGGCAGTTCAACATTGCAACATGGGAGTTAATTAAATGCACTTTCTTTTAAAGTGAGGAATAGCATGTTATACTATGGAATAATTAATGCCATGCTTTGTGATTTAGGGTCCAACTGGGGAGACTGGTCCAATTGGTGAAAGAGGTCACCCTGGACCTCCAGGACCACCGGGTGAACAAGGACTTCCTGGTGCTGGAGGCAAAGAAGGCGCTAAGGTATATGTTCACTTTTCAGAAACACAGGGAAACATATACTGTGGCTTATGGAATGTGTTTACTACTTGGCCATCAAGTCATTTGTCTGGGATTTATAGCCACATCCTTCCCTTACAATTTCTGAATTGAAATAAACAGCTTTCATAATGCTTTCCAACTTGGTGATCCTACACATTCTTTTTTTCAGTAGACAATTATAACAATCATAGTGAGGCTTCGTAAACAAATTGACTTACTTTTTGCCACGAAGCGAAGTATCATGTGCTATAACATACAAACATCTCTTAATTTAACAAGGTGGAAAGTCTACATTATAAAAGTCTCAAAAATTCGAAGATAGCAAGCTTGTGAACTTTCACAGAGCAAAGTTTTTGAACAGAAAGACTAGGTAATCATTTGGCTGCCATGTAATTAATTATGCTACAGTTTTCTTTTCTCCAAAAATTTAATAGATTGAATTTTGAGGTGCTGCATTTGAAAAGACAGATTCACAATGTTTTAATATAATATAAATATAATTAATATAAACTAGAGCAGTGGTTCTCAACCTGTGGGTCGGGACCCCATTTGGGGTCAAACGACCATTTCACGGGGGTCGCCAAACAACGCAGTCTGCCATTTCCCCCCCCTTTTCCTTAGCTGTGCTACTCCCTTTTATTCTATTGGCTTTCAAAAGCCAATAGGAATTGTCCAGGCTGTCTCTGCCCTGCTGAGCCTGCCAAAAGTCCCATTCTGCAAACGGTGCTGCACCAGTTGAGTAGTCCTTGACTTACGACCGGTTGAGTAGTCCTCGACTTACAACCGGTTGGGGGTCGCGGCATTAAAAAGGTTGAGAACCACTGAACTAGAGGAAGTGTGACATGGCAGCTTCCAAGTAACTTCCATTGTGATAAAAATGAGATCAAGGTAATAAAGGAGACGTTTACTTATAAAAGACCCATTCCTGACTCAGAAGCACATTTAAAAATATCCTACATTCTGTCCTGTATTGACATAATTTTCAGCATTTACCTGTAAGTTTAAGAGAGCTGCAATTGTAATGCATTGTATGTGATGCTTCATTGATGAACTGCCCGTTTTTGTTTTGAAAACTGGGTTTTCATGGCCAACTTTCAGTAAAGATTATTTATTCTATTTTCCTAGGGTGATCCTGGTCCTCAAGGCATTTCTGGGAAAGATGGGCCTGCGGGACTGCGTGGTTTCCCAGGAGAAAGAGGCTTGCCAGGAGCTCAGGTAAAACTAGAAGGGCTGTAGTGAGTTAATCCCCAAGAGGGGAAGAAGCATCGATTCCCTGGTGATTAGATTTGGTGAAATATCTGGTTCTTAAGTGCATCGGTCATGGAAGACCCCAAACCGATCATCCATATCTTGACCACTGCTATAAAATATTATCTGTTAAACATTTGTAGACTTAATTGGCTGTTAAGGAATTGTCAGGAGTTAGGCAATATAGAACATTCATCAAGCTGAATGTGAATAAAAGAATTGGCTTAAAAGAGATGGGTTTATTATTTTATTTTATTTTATTTTTATTTATTTTATTTTATTTATCTCTCAGCCCATAATAAATTATGTGACAATAGAAGGAAGTTTTAAAATGTGTGCAGCAATGCTTTCTGGTATGTATCATCATCAACAATAGCATCACTAATAATAGCAACAACGACAACAACAACAACAACAACAACAATAATAATAATAATAATTTCCTTTGGTAGGGTGGAGCAGGTCTGAAAGGTGGTGAAGGTCCTCAAGGCCCACCTGGTCCAATTGTAAGTACGATTTGTCCAAAGCTTATGGCCTAAAGACATTTTTCATTCATATCTCTCTCTCCCCCTCTCCCCCCTTCTCTCTCTTTCTCTCTCTCCTTCTCTCTTTCTTTCTCTCTCTTTCTTCCCCCCCCCTCTCTGTGTAAGCATATGTGATCTCTTTTCATTTCTTTCATGCTGCTATGTGTGCCTGAACATGCTTGTAAAGACGATACAAATGGATAATGTGTGTCATTCATATTTGTCAATAGCAGTTTCCTAGTAATTACAGCAACTAACAAGTCCATAAAAAAAAAAGAAGAAAGTCTAAACTTAAATGTGTTGGCCTCTGTCAAACCTGTTAGCTGCAGGGGGCAAATTGCTTTTCCTTGTTTATTAGATATTTCAAGGTAGAAAAAAAAGAAAAAAAATCTTCCTCTTGTGGGAGGATATTGAAAAGCATAAGGTCTATTAAAGAGACTGATGGAGAATTCGCTCCTGCATTCTTTTGTTCCCCAAATGTGTGCATATTAGGGCCAAATTACAAATTAGGTGATTCAAGTTTCAAAAGGCATCTGCTTGAACTGTCCTTTTTTGTTCAAAAAACAAAACAAAACAAAGGAGCAACTGTAGTGTCCTGATCCAGACTTTGCTGCACACTTCCAGATTGTAGACCTGTGTCAATTCCAATCAGAAATCGTACTTTCCTCCCTCCTGTAATTTTTACCTGCAGGTGTTCTTTACTACAAACTGTCTTTTGCTAGACAAATGGCAGCTCAGAGGGGCAAGCAAAGGTTTTCTTCAGGAATCAGTGCAAAAGTCTGATAAGGAATATATTTTAGGCAAAGTATTTGCATTTGTCTTTCCTTCTTGGTGAGTCTAGGCATCTTCCTTTTATTTAAAGCAGCGTGTAAAACGTATCCTTGAATTACATGCAGAAATAAAAGAGAATACTTGTAGCTCAGGGTTGAAATGAGGGGTCCTTGGTGCTCTCTGAGCTTGCTTGTTTTCTTGCAGATGTACCATTCCCCTAACTAGGTAACATCATCGGCGCTAGTAACATCAACATCACTAGCACTGATGAAGTTATTGTACCTAGTTTGGGTAATGAAACAAGAAAACAAGCAAACTCAAGAGATTACCAGGGACCTCTCACATACAGAAAATTCTGAGAACAAATTTGTCTGGGGTGTTTCTGAGTTGAAAACGAGGTTATTTCTGTGGAACTCTGAAGGATGTAGACCACATGGCTGCTCCTGGAGAATATTCCCATCCTTGCATTGAATGCTGAAAGAATGACACGATTGCCGGTGGTGTCCCCTGACGTCCATGAGCTTTGCATCTTAGAATAGGATAGAGCTGGAAGGGACCCTGGATGTCTTCTTTGGTTTAGTTAGCATCGCAAGACTCTCTGACAAAAGTCAGATCCTCTTTCTCAGCTGCATGGCCAGGATTGGAACTCAAAGCGAATGCATTTTTTTTTTGTTTTTTTAGGCAGCAGTGTTATTATTCTCAAACATAAAATGATTTCCCAGATTAGCAGTTTCAGTCATTGAAAAGAACCTTAATAATGTGCATGAGCTGGCTCCTCCCAGCTTACAAAAAACCACAGGTAGTCCTCGGCTTACGACAGTTCATTTAATGACCGTTAGAAATTACAACGGCACTGGAAAAGCGACTTTTGACCATTTTTTCACACTTGCGATTGTGGCAGCATCCGCAGGGTCACACTCAGATACTTGGCAACTGGCTCATATTGATGACGGTTGCAGTGTCCCAAGGTCATATGATGATCGCTTTTTGTGACCTTCTGACGAGCAAAGTCAATGGGGAACCCAGATTCACTTAACAATTGGGTTACTAACTTAACAACTGTAGCAAGAAAAGTCATAAACTGGGGCAAAACTCACCTAGCCACTGTCTATCAGAAATGTTGAGCTCCATTGTGGTCGTAAGTCGAGGACTACCTGCATTGTTAAATTTTCAGGAATTTGGAAAGCTCTTGGAAAGTATTGCTGAGCCTTGCACGCTGATCAGCTGTTTGGCAGCTAGCATTTATCAGCATACCACTATTACACCCATTATTTGTCAAAACAATGGTTTTGCCTGGTACTTCCATCACTGCTGTCTGTTAAAGCAGGGGTCCCCAAGCCCCAGTCCGTGCACCAGTACCGGGCTGCGGCATGCCAGCAACCAGTCCGCACAAACAAGCAAAGCCCCATCCATGGGATGCAGGCAGCACACAAAACCACGCCCCCTCCAGTCCACAGAAAAACCTCTCTCCACAGAATCAGTCCCTGGTGCCCAAAAGGATGGGGACCTCTGTGTTATAGGATGTGTTACGAATGGAGATTACTTTTTGCTTATTCAAAACTCAGTGTTTTAACATAGCTGACTTTGGTTCCAGAAGATAGACGTTTGGCATTAAAACCACTTCATTTGTAAGTATAGTTGTAGCGGGGAGCAGCTGGCCCTAAACCAGAGGGAGTCACCTGACTCCTGAGAGCCAATAGGGAAAAAAAGAAGGGGCTTGATCAGGGAGAATGTTGGGGTCTTTTGGTGAGACAGATGGTTGGAGTCTTGGAGGTGAGCTCAAGCAAGGCTGGAAATTGAGTTGCTCGGGAATTTTGGAGTTGGGGGGTACTGCATTTTACCTCTTTTTAACTATGTGTTGGGTGTGTAGAACCTTTTCTCTTTTTTGGCACTTTTCATAACGTCGGAGTTGACCAACTGCCTTCTGACATCTGCCTCAGCTTGAGCGAGGTATAGATTCTCCAAAAGAGTTTGTTCTCCTTTTCTGTAGATAGCCAGACCCAGAGTGGGATAAGGATTTCCCCTTCAAACTTTCCTTGGGGTGAGAATGAGAAACAAATTGTAACAAAGGGATGGTGGCAGGAGAGGGACCTAGTGTTCCAGCTGCTATTCCCACATGGAAGATTATCTCAGAAAGGAAATATCTGAAGAAGAAGGGCTGAGGATTCCTTTCCTTATTACAGCATTAGAAATTCCTTGCTTTCCATCTGTCCATATTCTGTTGTGTGACAGCAGAATCATCTCATTTAACCCAGGCTGGATTATATCACTTTTAATATGCATGTGAATTAGCATAATTGCATGTCCTCTTATATATGTGATTTCATAAAGTTGTATATATATATACAGGAAAACATCCAAATATCTTTATAGATAAATATAATGGATAAGTGCATGGCTGTGCATAATTGTTCCTTAATATAGACCAGTGTTCCTTAAACATTTTGCTCTAAGGATCCCTTCTGACTTTTAAAAATATCAGAGGGTCCCAAAAATGGCTGTTGTTTACCTGGGTTATTTATTGATAGTTACTGAATTAAAAATTAAAATTGACATATTTGAAAACTATTTATTGAATCATGTAAAAATAAAGACATTAGGCCCATTAGATATTAACACAAATAAAACAATTTTTATGAAAAAAACTTTTTAACAAATAAAAATAGAATGTTAGAATAGAATAGAGCTGGAAGGGACCGTGCAGGTCTTCTAGTCCAACCCTCTGCTCAAGCAGGAGAACCTATACCATTTCAGACAAGAGATTGTATAGTCCCTTCTTAAAAACTTCAAGTGATGGAGCGCCCACGCTTTCTGAAGGCAAGCTGTTCCACTGGTTAATGGTCCTCACTGTTAGGAAGTTTCTCCAGGTTGCTTCTCTCTTTGGTCAGTTTCCAACCATTGTTTCTTGTCCTGCCCTCTGGTGCTTTGGAGAATAGTTTGACACCCTTTTCTTGGTGGCAGCCCCTCAAATACTGGAACACTGCTATCATGTCACCCCTGCTTCTTCTTTTCTTTAGACTAGCCAAACCCAAGTTGTGCAGCCGTTCTTCATATGTTTAGTTTCCAAGCCTTTGATCATTTTAGTTGATCTGAACTTTTTCCAAAGCATGACATTGTTTTAAATTTTGCAAATACCTTCAAAATGTGGCACAGAATTTTGATTTTGTAGAAGCTTGTGAGGTCCCCTTTAAGAAACATTCATATACACTTATGTTTTGGGGAGTCTATATTAGCAGACTCTCAGAACTTCATTGAAGTATGCAAAAGAAAGTTCAGAGTATAAGTCCCAAACTTTTTTTCTTCTTCTCAGGTTTAGGATATCTTCTGCAGATTTTGAAGTCTTAAACATACACACATTTTCCACCAAAAACAGAATAGCTAAAAAAAAAACCATAAAAGCTAACCTCTATGGGCTAAAGGCTGTAATTGCTATGAAATTTAATTCTCACTCTCTGGGAGTCCCAATCAAAACAAAGCAATATGAATATTTTTATATGCTTTTGAATCATGCCAAGTTAATATTTAAGATTGATCCTCATTCTTTGTTGTTGTTTTTTCTGATTCGGTCTTTCGAAGCATGCAGCCAGTTATGTCAAAGAAAACAGAAAACAAATGTTATTTATTGTAGTTGTACTTAAAGACAGTTATTGCTTTATCAAGACTACCTAAAATGAAAACCAGTATGGTATAGTAGTTAAGATATTGGACTGACATTTGGAGACCCTGGTTCATGTCTACTTTTAGCCGCATTCACTCTCTGAGCTGAACAAGCTTTTTGATGTGAAGAAAAAGAGAAAGAGATAGTGTTGCATATGCCATCTTGAGCTCCTAAACAAAAATGTGGGTCATAAATCTAACAAATAAATAAATGTAGTACTGATAAAAACCGCAAAGGAAAAAAGAAAATCTTAAAATTGGCTTATTTGCAGATGGCACTTTTTTATGGTATTTTAATTAAAAATACAAGGGTCTGCTTATCAGCTGGTAAGCTTATATGTGGTACTTACTTTGAAAAATATTACCATATATTCTCATAGGTAAACCTACCCGTGAATAAGCCAAACCCAATTTTGGGTGGGGCTGTAAAATTTTTGCCTTATTTGTAATAAGTATATTGGTAGGTAACTCCTGTGAATGCAACATGGAACACATTTCAGTAATTAAAAATGCTACAGAGAAAGCTCAGTTCCAGGTTTAAAGACAGACTCATGACATATCTTAGCAACTGCAGTGAACTTCTTCAGATGACCTTAATGCCCAAAGGAAGAATCATTCAGAAATAATTGCTTTCTGGAGTATCGTGGATTCCAGCTATATAGGGCTTTAAATGTACTTCATATTTCACCTAGAAATAGATGGGCAGCTAGAACAATGTTTTTAGCACATCTAATGGGATCTTCTTTAGTTCTTTCAGCATCCAAGCAGGTTGGAAAGTCCCATACTAACTGAAATTTCTAAAGTTGCCCCACAGGTAGTTGTTAAAGCCCAGAAATTACCAGAATGTGCACCAAAATTTTATAAAGTCTCTTTCTTCCAAAAGGGATATGTTTGGTGCTTCTAGAATTGACACAGTTTGTAATTAAAAAAATGTTCCTGGGTTTTCATATCTGATGGCAAATCAAAAACACTCAGCGGTCAAGAAGAATCAATAGAAAACTCTATGTTGCTTATTACTCCCATCCTTCACCTCCATTCCCCAAAAAACCAACTTGAAACTCTTTATAATGGATGTAATTTTTTTTCTTCATCACATGCCATGGAACCTGGCCCACTCCCCTTCTCCAAACCAGAGAGGTCTATCCTCTTCACTTCCTGAGGAGACCATCTCCTTTGGACGTTCTTTTAATCCCTGACTCCAAGATTAGCCTCTCTCAACTTTCAGAAAACTGTTTTCAGCTCTTTTCCGTTCATGTCTTGTAGCACCTTTTTAAATTCCCTTGATCTCTCTTTTTCAACTCCAAGGCTTTTTAACAGAAAGAACCAAAGTCCCTTTGGTTTTGCTTGGATAAACTTTTGATTGCCCCTCTCCTTCCTTGAGCCTAGAATTCTAAGGTGATTGCTTGCTTTTCCATTCCATTTTCTTACATGTATTCAGAGATACTTTACTAGGAAAGCAGATATTTTTAGTATTTCTCTGAAGGAGACAAGGGTAGAGAATATAAGCTGTCTTGAGAATGAATTGGGGCTGTGGGAGTTTGCTTGCTTTTCTTACCTGCAGCAGATTCTAAAGCTAATGGGAGTGCCCATTCATTACGGTAACAGTCCCAATGAATTCAGATGTCTATAAGGCCAAGTATTCATAATTTTAGTACATTCTTCATGGAGGTAGGATGGAATTCTTTTTAGTGCAGCTATATCCTACCAAGCACTTTCAGAATTCTTCTATAGTTTTGACATAACACAAGTGTCATCTTCTGAAGTAACAATATCATGAGTGGAGAATGTAGCAGGCCCTGAGTAGGAAGTAGACATTAATACTAAGGTATTCTAACCTTTCACTGCCTGATAAATTCCAGTATAACTGCTTCTTGAACCATATGAAACCAGTCCCAGGATGCAGTGTTCCTGGGACTGGTTTCATATGTCCAGTTCTCAAAAGAGCTTTTAAAGAAGAAAATTATGTTGAAAAGGTACAGATTCTGATGGCCATATTCGTAGCATTTGTCTTTGTTTTATTTTTTACTATACGATATCATTTTGCTTTTGACTGCCAACACTTCCTAAAATGCAAAGCACTGTTGTCACAAATAAATACCTTTGCAGAATTCTATTCCATGCCGATTGTTCCAGTTTAGCAGGATGTCAGTTTAGAAGTTAAGGAATGCCTTTGATCTGCGACTTCCAGGGAATTTTAGCAATAAAAAAAGATAGTACTGAGCTGCATGGTTCAAAAGTGTGGTTTCATGTAAGGCAATTCCTTCTTATGCCATAGAAGCCCCCCAAATTTAGGCACTTTGCATCAATGAATGAATGAATGAATGAACGAACAAATGTTTAGCATATCAGTCCTGAAACAAACGGTTACTTTTTCTTTACATAAGGGTTCTCCTGGAGAACGTGGCCCAGCAGGTACAGCAGGCCCAATTGGTTTACCAGGACGTCCTGGGCCTCAAGGTCCCCCAGGCCCTGCAGGAGAAAAGGGAGCTCCAGTAAGTAATTCTGAAGACAGCACGTGTTAAGACTATGATATTAAAAAACTTATTACCTTTCATATTCGCTAATGTTAGTTCTTCACACTCCAGTACTTTTTCTATTGCGTATGTGCCAGGCATACTCCTTTTCTACAGTATTTACAGCAGAGTTCTGCAAAAATTTAATTAAACTCTATGACATTTTGGTACACTTTATCAGACCCTTAAAACCCAGGGAAAGAGGCTAAGCAGAACCAATAATTGTGAACATAATAATAGCTGTGTTTGGTTATGAAATGTTTTGTTAAAATGTAGGTTTGTTTTAAACTTTGTGCCCTGTTCTATTTTAATGTACTCATTTTTCCCTTCCTGATCAGATTTCATTACAGTTATTCCTACTGTGTATACCTTGTAAGTGAAAATGTATATTGACAGATAAAAAGACTGTTAGAATTCAATGTAACAGGTGCTCTGTGTTACAAATTCAGTGTCAGTGTTAAAATAAATGAGTGCTTAATTGTAACTTTAAAAATTGTGCCATACAAATTAAAAATTAAATAATTCTATTATCTTTTTTTTTTACTTCTTACAGAAAATTCAAATATATGTTATAAGTTAAAAAGTATTAACTAGGGCTCATCAAGCATCTGTCAGAGACCAAGAGGATCTATATATTCTGTAAAAATTTGAAAATAAGGAAAATCAAACCACTTTATAGAATAGCTTAGGAAAAGTAGTAGTATGCTTTTAAAATGTATATATTTCTGTTGCAATACATGAGTGTAAAACATGACTTTATTTGACTGGTACTAAAAATATTATAGTAAAATCTACTTTTCTGATATAGACCTTTCCACTTAAACAATTTCTGAACTGTTTGAATCTCACTTATGAAGGAACATCCAATTTTTGTGATACATGTTTGTCCAAAAAATCCCCACAAATCAAATGACATTTTTGCTTCTGTCCATTTGCCAAAAATTCAGTAGATACAAGTATTATATCATGGAGAAGATTATATTACATCTTCTCACTATTTAAAATGAGGAGCCTAAAAGGTATAACTGAAAGAGGTGATAAGTACACAAATATGGTTGAGTTAGGTCAAAACTTTCAAATTCTCTTTACTCATATTATTGGTTTTCATTTCAAATATTGTTTTTTACTTTATTCATTTAATGAAGAAAATTTTGAATGTTCATAAGCTATTGTTTTTTATTAATTTATCAAATTTCTACACCACCCTCTCAGTTAGGTGACTCTAGGTGGTTTACATACAATAATATAGAATAATATAAAAATGTGATTAAAAACAGAGTTAAAAACAAGATTAAATTTTAGAAGTTAAAAGTAAAAACTCAAACTTAAGAAATTAACAAAACTAATAGGTTAATAAGGTGGAGAGAGTACCCTCAGCTCATCAGCCATCTCCAGGGTTGAATAATAGGTCTTAACGCTCTTCTGGAAGGTCCTAAGAGTAGAGGCTTGGGTCACCTCAGCAAATAGGATTTTTCAAAGGGTTGGGTCAATGGTAGAGAAAGATCTCTTCCTAGATCCCATCAGTCAGAATTCTTTGATGAAATCCATGGCGAGGCCCTCCCTGCCTGACTGGGTGAGATGGGTTGATGTAATTGGGAGAAATGATCACCTTTCACTACTAATTTCATACATAGTAAGGTTATATCAAGAATTCTCTTAGTCTTATACCATTGGCTGAGAACTAGATAGCATCAGAATGTTGACGTTAAAAAAAAAATGGTAGGAGCCAGGACCATGAGGCTACTCTCCTGCAGATATTTGAATTCAGTACAGTGAAAAACTATAGGAGATTATGTCAATAGCCCCATATCAGTGGAGGAAGAGAACTTGGAATTCAGAAGAGGTCAATAGAGCTCAATTTAGAGAGATATCTGGGGAAGTTAACATGGCTTTATTTATTACTCCTTAATTGCTCACATTTAATTCAAGTACAATTCACTGTTTCTGAAATAAACCCATTGTCTGTATTTCTACATATAAATGGATATTGTAGTGTCTTCCAGGCAGCTGTGCTTTATTTTAGAATACTCCATTTCATGCCCCCTCCTCTCTTACTGACATTGAATTAACTGCTTTATTTGGGTAACATATATAGCATTAGCTATAAAATGGAAAAAAAGGGTATTCAGGTTTTTTTTTTGTTTGGTTAACCTTTTTTATTCTTTCATATATTTGACTAGTGGTTTTTTATTCTTTGATATATTTTCAATTTGATTCCTGTCTGTAATCTTCAGGAAGCCACATTATTTGTATTCTTATTTCTATTTCCTAGTCTGTTATTTATAATGCATGTATCATAAAAATGTATTGAAATTCTGAAATGCAGACAATGGTTACCAAGCGACTTAAACTCTTTTGCAATTTGACATCCTGAATTCTGTAATTCATATGTATGAGTCCTTATCATGACTGAATGAACAAGGAGGGAAAAATCTGAATGCCGTAGCTGAATTTGCGAAAATATATCCAAGGATAAAAAAACTTGTGGCAGGCTTAAAGAACAAAGCTGAGGAAACCTGGAAACAGGTTTCTCTTCACAACCAGTCAACAATTTTAAATTCTATTTTTTGCAGCTCACTTATTCAACTTGGACAATTATAGTCAATCAAGCAAGTACAAGTACAGAATCTACCAAATACATCCAGATTAGAATTTCTCCTACACACTCCTATTCTTCCCTTAAGATATTAATTGTTAGTTCTTTGGTTGTTTTCCAGCCTCAGAGAAACAGTCAGTAGTTGAATGGGCAACAGGAGTTTTCAGTTGTGCATCTTGTCTTTCAAATACACTCTCTTGGATACTTTAACTCACAGTATTTTGGCACTTGGCTGACATGCCTTTGTTTTGTGAATCTTTTAAATTAAGATTTCAGCTAAAGTGGTGCTGAATATATTTCTTCGCCTCCACCCTTCTTTGTGAAATGAATCCCTCTTTGAAACAGTAGAGAAATTCTTCATAGGATTGTTTTTTTAAAGCTCATTTTCAAAACCTTGTCTTTAAATAGTTTCTGTAATAGTTATGTCTAAAGTTAAAAGTGTAGTTAAAAAAAATCTTTGTTTTTTTAATGTTCTTGTTTAGCACAGGTGTTGTTTCAAGGTCATCACACTTCTGATTTTTTCTGTATTATTGTAATATCTTCCTTCACCATTAGGTGTCCTCATTAGTTATAGTGTCTCTATCCAGTAGTAAAACTTTTATTTAAAATGCTCTTTCACAACAAAGTAAAAAAATCTTCCCAAATCAAAAATATTAGCCAACAACAGATTATCATTTTTTTTCTTTTCAATCAGTCTCGAATCTTTTCTGCATATTTTTATATTCCTCAATTTTGTTCCCCCATTCCAGATTTCTCACCACTTTTAACTCCCTTCTTCCCAAGTCTTCTTGGGGTTTTTTACTTTTAAAAGTTATCCAATTCAGGGAATTATATGTTAAAAGTCCATAGGGAAGAGAAATAAAGAAGAATCTCACCCAGATCAAACACGTTGTTGACAGTCAGCTGTTCAGTGGCACTGCCACAGCTCTTCACTTCTTCCCCGGCTGTCTGTGGCTTGGGCTGTCTGCGTACTTACCGGCAGCCATTCTCTCGCCTGTTTAAAGAGTTTCCTCAGTCCGTTTGGGCCAACCGCCATTGGCTCCGAACTCCAGGGTTTCCCTTTCTCCTCGTTGCGTCTCCAGGGCAACTTTCTGACCTCTTTGGGTCTCCAGACAAAGCAAAATGGAACTAGGAAACCGAAGCTCCGGTTTCTTTCATCCGTGTCGCCATGATACCCGGGGTGAACTCCCTGTCCAGTCTCTTCTTAACAGCCTCCACTGATGGAGCACTCACAACTTCTAAAGGCAAACTGTTTCAGTGATTTCACTGTTAGGAAATTTCTTCTTAGTTCTAAGTTGCTTCTCTCCTTGGTTAGTTTCCATCCATTGTTTTTTTGTCTTGCCTTCTGGTGCTTTGGAAAATAGGTTGGCCCCCTCATCTTTGTGATTTAGACTTTACTCTTAAAAAGTAAATGATGAATATATTGAATTAAATAGGATTGATTTCTGAAAGTGTTTGTTTTATCTACTCCAGGGAGCATAGTACTTTTCTCAACCAATTTTAAATGCATTTCACAACAGATTCAAAGAAGAATTTTGGTATAAACCTGATCAGTAGAAACATCTGAAAATAAGTCAGTTTGACAAGTCTGCTGAGTAACAGGACTCCATTCAGACCTTTGTTCACCGGATTCCTGTGACATTCAGAATATTAACATGTTTAGCTAATGTATTATTTCCTTTAATTCTGTATAATGCATTACTATTTTTCTTTTTTAAAAAAAGGTTGTCATTAAAAAGAAGCCTACAGGGAAGCAAAAGGGAAAGCAAAAAAAAAATAATAATAATGGATGAAATACAATATTTACAAATGAACATCAGAAGTACAAAGCTTATACAATTAATGCTCAGTATATCTTCAATTAGAAATTAATCATTAAATTTATTAAATTAGATATAAGAATATTAAACTGTTTTAAATATATATATATAAGTGAGAATTTACAGTTCTGAGCTAAGCACTCTTCAGATCTTATAAATCTTTCTTCTTCTAGAACTACCCATTATTTATCACTAATAATATGAACAATGCCTCGTTATTGGAAACAGGGTGAAAAAGGTCCTCAGGGACCAGCTGGGCGTGATGGAATACAGGGGCCTGTGGGTCTTCCTGGCCCTGCAGGACCAGCTGGTTCTCCTGGAGAAGATGGTGACAAGGTCAGTTGATTATCATTCTGTACTTCTTTTAATATTTACTCCAACAACTTCCTTGAACTGGTGCCTTCTAAAAGTCTAATTGCACCAAAGCTAAGCAATGGAGAGATGACGCATGGAAGAAGATAATTTAACCTTTGTTACAAAATATGTTTGCTGACAGCTGTTCCCTTTCTCATGTATTTCTACCTTATTAATATTCTTTGCAGTTGTTTTGGAAAGACTAATAGGAAGTCCAGCTGGATAGTCCTTCCTAGCTGCAACTTACCTAATGCATATACATTAGCAGCTACTTCTTTATTCATTGGCAAACTTTCAGTAATAGTACCACATGTTACATAGATGAAAGCTTAATTATATTACTATTCAGACATTATGTTTCAGATCCCTTCCATATATGGGGATTTGCAGATACATGGGACTTTCCTTGTTGTCACAACATCTTGGGATTTCTGTGCAGTTTTAGAAGTTAAATGAACAATCTATTGGCTCAGCTTTTGCTGCAAAAGAAACATATTGAAGATTTGCAAACTTTCCACTAATGTTGCAAGATAGGTGCTTTCTCATCAGTAAGATCTCTTGGATTTGGGGATTTTCTATTTTTTTTTTTTTTTTCAGATTAAACCTGGCTTCCCATCCACTCCACTATCTCCCCATCCTCCATGAATATACTGAGGAATGGCTTTGCCACTTCCACTACATAGAAGCCATTCAGGGTTTTACAAAACACATGTTTCTTGTAAAAATAAAATAAAATAGAAGTACAAAGCAAGAATAGAGAGCCAATTAAATAATATCTTCTGTTTCCCCATTGTCCAGCTAAACAGGAAGCTGATTAATTTAAGGGATGGGGACAAGCACCACATAGTGGAGGTGAAAACATTGCTTATATTTGGGCAGGATGGTGATGCTGGTGGTATGGGCCTAAGATTGATAAAATAGGAGTTATATTGCTCATTTACCCATGTGTATACCTTCTCAATACGCCCCCAAATGGTGTACACTGCTTTTTAATGAACCATCATTTCTGATTTAATCAAAAAAGGGGGAAATTTAGCTTCCAGGTTTGAAACAAACCAGTTAACTTCAAAGTATGATTTATTATATCTTGTTTCAAAGCTGATCATTTTAGATGAAATGGAAATCTATTTTTAATTACTAACTTTTTCACTTATTCACAACTTAGAGTGGGGATTATGTGTACAGGGCAAGACATTTTTTGTATCTTGAGAGAGGAACCTCTGTATGGAAACTTAACAGTATTTTTATATGATGTTTTTGATAATGAAAACCTTGCACACAGACGAAAGGAGCTGTCCTTCAGTCAATCACAATTATGGTAACTTTATATTGAGGGAGACGTGAGGGTAAAACAAAGGTAGCAGTTTTGTTATTATAAAATAGAGTTAAAGTAAATTTCACTGCAACACAGCTGCACTTTGAGCTTTAGCAGCCAATATGTCACCAAAACTCTCATACCAAAATGTGATTGATCAACCCAAAATTGCCTTCCTCAGGCAATTTCAAAGGGAGAGACAATAATGTGGTGACATTTGAAGGTAGTTCAGTATTGACTACTGTTAACACAGAAATGGGTCCTTTAAAGAGAGACGTAATACCTTTCTTTTGATTACAGGGTGAAATTGGAGAACCAGGTCAAAAAGGGAGCAAAGGTGACAAGGGAGAAAATGTAAGTCTTTTCTACATCCCCCCCCCCCTTACTGCCTTTATTATATTGCTTTTTTATTGCTTGAAAAATGTATCAAAAACCAGCACGCTCAACGAGCAGAAAAAAATGTCTATTTTTTCAAGAAACACATTTCTAATTAATAAAGCAAAGAAGGGGTTTCATATTTTTTTGATAATGCTTTTTGATAATAGCTATATTTCTTCAATGTGGTCCAACTTCCACTTTCTCACCACTGTCCTTGACAGATTGAAGCTTCTTTTTCTCCATAATCCAACTTTGTTGTTGCACTTCTTCCTAAGCCTGGAAAACCCCAAAGAAAGTATGTACAGAGACACTGGGCTGCCACTCTTACAAAAGATAGTTACAAGCTAGTTCTTTTCCCCGCTTTTGAAGTACCAATAATTGACAGACTTTCTGAACTTTGGAGCTATAGATATGGATATCTCCCCAGATTATCCCTGCAACTTCTCCTATTTTAGCAAGAAATAGGATGTTGCTTGTCACATTCGTAAATACTATATGTGGAACTTTACTTAGTCTTACAAAGATAAAAGATTCCATTAAATTTTCTTCCAATTCTTAGCTTGACTTAGTTTGTTTTAGACATTTAACAGATTGTGAAAACTTTTATTTATTTTTGAAGGGCATTTTGATTGCCATAGCTAATTATTGTTATTTATATATGAGGCTCCTTTTTTTTCTCTTTATCATTTGTTTTTTATATCAATTTTATCTGTTGTCACTGTATTTCACATTGTTTTTTATGACTGCAGAGTGTTGAAATATTAGATGACAGCATACCTTATTATGTTTTTAGTTTTGCCAATCACCTTGGGCATTTTGGTGATATGTGTTAAAATAGTAGGGAGTGGATTTAAAATATTTTCTTACAATTTATTTGTTATAGAAATGATAAAGATTAGTCTGACTCCCTTGCTTTTCTATTTTCTGTATGTGCTTATTATACATTACTGTATTAATATGGAAAAATAAATGTGTTTTCCTTATTTGGAAGAATATTGCAAAAGTTAGTAACTAAAAAACTTTTTAGACAAATTTGACATAATTTAAATTCTGTTGATCTCTAGCAAAATGTTTAAAAGACTTTTTAGTAAAATAAAACTTCAAAAGGCATTATATTTATGTTTTACAAGGTTTGGAATCAAATTTTACTTGAGATTTATTAGAATATTTTTTAATAAAATTCACCTGGTTGCTACTTGCAAAGTAAAAACTGCAGGTAGCTAATTTCATTTAGTTATAGATGCTGCTTATATAATTACTGTTTTTTAGTTTTTACATTAGCATTTTTCTACATGGGTACTTTTAGCCAATCGTGTATTTGGTATAAACAATATTTCAGAATGTATATCAGTGCACATATTTTGGATGTTCTCAGTAATGGATCATTTTCATTTTTAGGGATTGTTACCAAATTATTGTCATTTTAATTGTCATTGCTCAATAAACATCATGTAAATATGAGCACATTTTAATATAATTGCAAGATGCTCTGATGCATATAAATTTAAGTCTTTTGTTTAGGTTTGCCATTCTTATAAGCATGGAAAGAATATTTTCAAGTAATATATAAGTCATAAAATAAAATCTTATTTTAAATAAATAAGATGTTCAGGCTTATTTACTGAATAGTAATATATTATTGTCATTTTACATTCCATTGTATCTATTTATCCAAGCTTGTATTAGTGATGATACCCTTTACCTATAACAATATGAACAACTTTAATTTAATTTCTGGGCCAATATTTTAAAGGTTAGGTGAAGATGCCATCATTCCCTTTCTGTCAGTCTACATTATGGATTATGTGGAAAGGGATGTCCTTGCTGAAAGACCAGTTCTTTTCAGTTCCTTCCCTCCCTTTCCTCCCAGCTGGTTGCATGACCTCTTTATACTGAATTTTAGCTTAAGCCAGTGGTGGCGAACCTGTGGCAGTTCAATCAATCAGTCAATTTCAACTTCTCACAGGAAAAAAAAAGATCTTGCAAAGTTGGAATTGATTGATTGAACTTTTTAGTCCCACCCAGTCTGCCTTTACCACCACAGCCACGCCCACCCGATGGGCCACACCCTCCAATTGGCCACACCCAGCCATTGGGCCACACACCCCCGGCACCTGGCGATGCATAAGTAGGCTTTGGGTTGCAGTTTTGGCACTCGGTCGCTAAAAGGTTCGCCATCACTGGCTTAAGCTGTTGAATTTGCTTTTCTTTTTCTTTCTTCTTGTGTAATTTATTTGATATTTTAAATCCGAGAAGAAGAAGAAGATTGTGCTTGCTCTCTGCAAACATCTTTCAGCTGAAGACAAAGATAGAAAGGCTGCAAATGAATCAGTAAATTAAAAATCTAGAACGCTAAAGCCTGTTTATTAAAAAGCAAGACTGATACATTGGGAAGATGCCCCCCCCAAGGCAACCCCAAAACATTGGTCTGCTTCAATGAATGCAATAAACCTTAAGCTCCATCTCTTCAAAGAAATATTGTAATGCAGTTGTATTTGAATAATGCAAAAAAGCCGTCCTGTAGACCCTCTATTTATCTGACTGTAGATGCTAGCATTACCCTCATTTTGTTTTCTTCCAGGGACCTCCAGGACCATCTGGTCTTCAGGGTCCCATTGGTGCTCCTGGAATAGCTGTAAGTTTCCTGTTCGTTATGAATTGCAAATGAATTCTTCAGAACTTTTTGTATTTTTTTTTTTAAATCTCACTCTTCATTGAAAAAATTTAGAAATGATTTACACAGCCTAAAACCTGGAATTTAAATCACATCTTCCAGGACTCTATGGCTACATACCTGCAGGTTTACCATAAGCGCCAGGATTAAATCAATGCATGTTCTACTTCCTTTGTTCATTAGTATGACAACGCAAAAGCAAAACACATTTTTTTGGCAAAGGTTCTTTATTGAGCACAAAAGCATCCTTTTCAATGGCTTTACATATTGTACAGGTGTTTTATGCACTGTATATAAGCCATTGCTTAATTTTGCATTCATTTAAAAATGTCTCTTTGTGGATCAGCCACAAGTCTATTATGGGTTGCATCCCTTAGGACTTTTCCAGGGTAATATCTAATCAAGAAAATTCTGTAACCATTTCAGATAACTGTGCAAGACAGCACCATTATCATGTATTAGCAATTTTTTTTTCTGAGCAAAATAAGCTGCCCTTTGCTAATAAATGGAACTTTTGATATTTCTGTGACAAGCATCCAAACCTCCTCACCATTTACTCTTGTAGAGTGTTTGTTTCCCTTGCTTGAATTTGTGGAATCATTTCCAAGAAGTGAAGTAAAGATAGCAATCTTGTACATGGTTAAGCTGCCTCAGCCAACTGAAGTCAATGAGATGTTTTCATAGCTTACAGCAGGGGTGTCAAACTGCCGGGCCACAGGCCAGTTGCATCATGCAGAGGCCGCACCCACCCCAGCTCCGGCAATATGAAAAAAATTGTGATACATCGCTACACGTCACATAATGTGGCGAGTTTGACACCGGTGGCTTACAGAGTTGTGATCAGAACCTATGGGGGGGAGTTCTTCCCCATTTTCTAGATCAATATTTTTTTACACAACTGAAAATGTTGGAGCATACTTTACATTTTGAGTCAGTTATGCCTATTTCAATTTACAGGGAAGTGATGGGGAGTCTGGTCCAAGAGGACAACAAGGGATGTTTGGACAGAAAGGCGATGAAGGTCCACGAGGCTTTCCTGGTCCTCCAGGACCTATTGGCCTTCAGGTATATTTTATTGTGTTCTCCTTCCTGCACATATTAATCTTTTTTTTTCACCTATTGTAAAGTGACCATATTTAAAAATAAAGTCTACTTTTACATAATAAACAATACAGAGTACTGATAGTAACAAACAAACACTTTAATCATCATTTCAAACCATCTTGTAAAGTGGTTAGAATTACAGATTAAGCACTAAGCTACAGATAGCAAGGTGCCTACTGAGTTCTTTAAAGACAAGGTTTGAATCACAATTATCCTCCGCTACAAAAAAATCATTACAGGTGTGGAAGGGATGGTAAACCATCTCAAAACACTGGGCCTCTTTCATCAGAACATCCACAAAAATGGGAGACAAAAGCAATCTCATCATTCAAGGGCTTTCCCAGGATTTCACTACAGGCACAGCTGCTTCATTTCAAAGCTCCAGAAGGGAATTAATGAGTCAATCTGCTGCCTAGTTTACAAAGAAATACATTCCAGTGTAAAATTGATTCAGTTCAGTGCAGCATCTGGAACACTTTTCTATTTAAGAATAAGTATTAAAATGTTTTGGATAAGAAAGGAAACATGTTTTAAAACATCAAATCTTTTTTTAAAAATGCAACAATTTAAAAGTTGCATGATAATGAAATCACCATTTTAGTAAAAGTGACTGATGAATTTAGCATTTTTAGCTGCTCCACAATGGAAATTGAGTGCAAATTTTGTCTTCAGTGTAAGTGTAATATACCTCACCTTTGTGTAAGCTTAATTTAGTGATAGATGTGTGAAGGATAACTACTCATTAATCTGAGTTTTAAACAAAAGTTGAAAATGTTCCTTTCAATCTTATTTTGCTTTGTAATGATTTCTTGTAACAGTGTTCAAAATTGTGCTAATAAAGGGTCACTGAGCAAACAAGAGTTTGCACCGAATGCATAATAACAAGAAAAAAAAAATCATGTAAGACATATCTTTCTTTTTGTTGTGAAGAATATTCCTTGATGTCAAATGTTACTGGATATATCCAAATTATCATCACGTTGTCTGATACATTTGCAATCATACATACTAGAACAGGTTTCAATAACATGAATCATTATTTTGAAGGGTTACCATTTAATAGCAGAGTTGATTCCAATCCTAGAAGTACTGTAAGCCTGTGGTAAATACTGCAACTAATTCTGTCATAAGCTTTTTGTAAATACGTTGCTGCTTTAAAAATCTTTTCATGAAATATCTGAAACTTGTTAGCTGTTCATCTGATACAATGTGATCTCCCTCTTTCTATATCTTTTATTGTGCAATCTCTCATTCTAAAAATAATAGGAAAACTCAACAGAACTTTAGTAAAACTTCCTACTTACAGGGATGTGCCAGTTTCTTAACATCTAAAGCAGGCATGTCAAACTGCCAACCCACGGGAAGGATGCATCACACTGAAACCACGTTCACCCCATTGCCGGCAATGGGGAAAAAGTCGCAATATGTTGCGCGATGTCACATGCCGTCGCAAGTTTGACATGCCTGATTTAAAGGATTCTATAGTTTAATAGCTGATATAAGTAGAACTGATCAGATAGAATTAAGGTTTCCAAGATGTGCAATGAAACCATTATTCCCAAAGCACATTATAAAATGCCATAGACATTACCTAAAAGCAAGAATAAAATAACTCAAGTATTTATTCAGTATTCTTAACTCACCTCTCTAAGGGGGTAAAACCTCTTACAGAAAGAAAATAAAAATGAATGAGAATAATAAATTGGAGTGATATAAAGAAAAGCTAAATTTTAAACAGTGTATGCCAGTGTCAAATTCTTCAGAACATAAATTAGAAGAGAGGTTTTGACAGTGGGGAAGTTTAAGTGTAAGCATATGAAGACTGTGCTTGAGAATTAATTTGAAAATAATTAGCATACTTAACCTTAGACATATCTATTCTCCCATAATTGTAATGGTACTATTGACAGACTGAAAAATTAAACTTTCACATTAATTGAGGACCTACATTTGAGATACTATAGACAGGTTTATGGCTCAATAAATCTTAATAACAAACTGCTAGATTAGCTGTTAGTTTGTGTCATGTCAGCAGATAGTAATTGATGAGATTCTAGCCTCTTCAACACAGAGCTCTTTACTTTTTCCAACAGTCACATCTGCAAGCAAGTCATTTGTAGGTAATTATTCATTCAAAGCATTGTGACCACCATTGTCCTAATTCTTAGGACATCTGTAACTTTTCTTTACTGAGTTATTTAATGCCTTAAATTCCAATTTATGTATACACCTCTCCCAGCTGTTTCCCCTTGGAAATATCTATAGGAAAAGCAAGTATGCACTTTTATTTATACTTTGATCATGCCTTTCCTATAAATAAATAGCTCAGGACAGCATACATTTCTTTTTACAGGTAGTCCTTGATTTACAACCATTCATTTGTTTGAAGTTACAACAGCATTGAAAAAGTTTTTACATGTATAGTATCCCCATGGGATCATGTGATCAAAATTCGGGCACTTGGCAACCACCATGTATTTATCATCAATTACTATTTGCGGATATGGCATACATGGTCATGTGATCACAGTTTGTAACCTTCCCAGCTGGCTTCCAACAAGCAAAGCCAATGGGGGAAGCCAGATTTGTTTAACATCTGCAGTGATTCACTTAAAACTGTGGCAAAAAAGGAAAGTAGAGCCCACTTAACTACTGTCTCATGTAGCAATGGAAATTTGGGGGTCAATTATAGTTGTAAGTGGAGGACTATTGGTATAAACAGTCTTGTAGAATACAACAATGGAAATTTGCCAAACATCATCAAGTAATGTTTATTGATATGTTTAATGTATTTGGAAGTACTCACTTACAGTACTCACTTAAAGTAAAGGCCAGAACTGATTTCAATCAGTTTCAATCTTGTTTAAACATTATTATTATTATTATTATTATTATTATTATTATTATTATTATTATTCATTAGACGTGAACCTCAGTCAACTGAACATTCAAATTGACTGGTGCTCATGGTTGACATGGGTTGCTGCCAGCACCTAGGTATTATTATTAATAATAATAATAAGAAATAATACAAACTTCTACATTGCGCATAAACAACAGATCTTGGAGCACTCAAATAAGCAAGTAACCCTTGGATCTCTGCATCTTATCTGGACCACGCCCCATGCCATGTAATCTTGATTGCAAAATAGTACTTGCATATGTAAGTCTGCTGTGCTAGATGATGTATAACATACTCTATTATTGTAGTATTTTAGAAGGTAAAACACCTAGAAGACAGTATAGAGATAAATCTAATATCCTCCAAATAAATCAGTAACTACCTATCAATTCTACATTTAGTTACATCAAAGTATTATCCTTTAGGCCAATTGTATCTGTTTACTTCAGTAGGAACCCTAAGTCCATCACCCATACTTTTTGGCATCAAGATAAACTGTAACACACACACTACTTTGAGTATGGAGCTTGATTTTTTTTTTTCTTCAGTTTTGTAAAGCAGAACTGCAAACTGCAGTCAAGTCTTTTAGTTAATGAATATCCCAGTTTTCTACCAGCAACATTTCTTCATTAAGAACTTAAGGTTTTATCTATAGTAATTTTGAAAACTGATATTACAGGTGAGATGCTGTGCCCATTTGAGTAATCTCCAGATTTCTGTTGCTTTTAACAGTATATTCAGTGAATACTTTTTGCATAAAACAAGGTTCTACATTTTGCATGATTCACCAACATTACACATTACGTCTGTTTAAAAAAAATGACACACAGTCTTGCAATGCAGGAGAATTTGTGTAAAATGTATACCAGATTTCCCCAGCCTAGTGTCCTTCTAAAAATTATGCTGGTTTAATATTCTGATAGTTATAATTTCAACATATCATGAGAATTTTTATTTGAGATGGGCGGGTACATATGTTGGGCTTCATAATCCAGTTTCCCGTTGACTATTATATTAGAAATCTGCTACAATTTCAGCCTAAAACTTAGAGCAGTGTTTCCCAAACTTGACAATTTTAAGGCATGAGGACTTCAACTCCCAGAATTCCACAGCCAGCGTTGCTGGCTGTGGAATTCTGGGAGTTGAAGTCCACATGCCTTAAAATTTTCAAGTTTGGGAAACACTGACTTAGAGCATAAACCTGTGCAGTATTCTAGTGAGCCAAGGCTTTCCAATTTTCCTTTCTCAGCATATTCTTTTAGTTCAAGCCCAATTTGTCTTTTAAATAGGAAAAGAGAATAGATTCTATTGACTTTAGCACTTGGACCTAATGTGAATAGTTTGAACTTAATTCTTGAAGTATCACTCTGAAAAACATCCTATTACAAAGCTTTGTTACATGCATTTAGTGTATATTGAGAGACTATGAGACTACCACAATAAATCCTGCAGTCAATAGAAAAGAAAGACAGCTTCTCCCAAGTGATGGAGTGTTCAAATAATCTGAAGTTCTGAATGAATTCAAGAGCAACATAGCTCATGAATGTCAGAACTCAGTGCTATGCACCAAGTGATCAACATCTATTTGCTATGTCTTTAAATAATTCATAACATCTGCCATTAAATTATCTTTAGATACTGGTAATAATTCAAGCTTTAATTGACTCTACAATTCTTCATTATTCACAATCAATGAATATATTTCATTATGCGTATTAGCATTCCTTATAGTACCTTTGTTTAAATGCCACAAAGTCTATTCAACTTCCAAATAATTGGAATGAACTGGAAAAATGATAAAGTAGGAAAAGAAAGTTTGTCTCCTATATATTAGATTAAAAATGGGCTATAAAAAGCCATTGTTATTTAAACTGCTGCCTCCTTTTCTTATTGCATATTTAGTAAGAGTGGGAACAATCTGAATTTGCCTTACTTATTAATACGAAACCACATTTTGCAATTTCTTACTGATGCCTAAACTAGACGCAATTATCCTTCTGTTTCTGTACTTCTCCCATTTATTTTCAGTGCTGTTCTTTGATTTTTGATAAATATACTTGTATTTAAGGAAAATGCTTACAAAAACATTAAGGAAATCATGCCACAATTTTTTTCGTGCTTGAAGGCAGTACTAAATTAAATGGAGAAACAAGATAGAATAAATTTATATTTGAAAAGTTTTGAGCATTTTAAAAAGCAAAAGAGAGATATCTTTGATAATTAAAGATGTTACTGAAAGCTATAATTATCATATTTGAAAGATGAATGTTTTATTGCTTGATGTAAAAAGAGTTTGTATGTGTAGAAAGATAAGGACATTATTTTAGAGATGGGGGAAAAAAGACAGACTGCCTAATATAACTTGAGCCATTAAGGTGAGTTTTTCGAATAAGAGATTTATTAAATATTAGAGTCAACAAACATTTGGCAGTATTAAAATCAGAATATATAATTGCTATATAAGTGCTTTGGCAGATTTTAAAGTCAAAATGTAAAATTATTATTTATGACTTTGGCATCTGGATTGAATATACTATTTCCATTTTCTGCAAAGTATTTGTTTTTCTCTCAAAGACAAGTACATAGCCAGTTTGGTGTAGTGGTTAAGGTGCTGGCCTAGATTCCAGGAGACTGTGAGTTCTAGTCCTACTTTAGTCATGAAAACTGTCTGGGTGACAGGTGGGTGGGTGACTTTGGGCAGTCACTCTCTCTCAGCCCAACCCACCTCACAGGGCTGTGGTAGGAAACAAAAGAAGGAGGAAGGAGCATCATAAGTGTTCACTACCTTCAGTTACATAAAGTGATACGGGTGGGATAAAAATCTAATAATAAATAAAATATGCAGAAATATCCAAACTGCTTAAAATCAAGCAGTTCGCTCCCATGAAATAAATGTGTGGGATAAGTATCAAGATAGGTGCAAGTAAGGTGTTCCCACTCTTACTAAATATGCAATAAGAAAAGGAGGCAGCAGTTTAAATAACAATGGCTTTTTATAGCCCATTCTTAATCTAATAAATAGGAGACAAACTTTCTTTTCCTATTGTATCATTGTTGTGCTTCACTTAAGAAACGTCTTGCCAATCTACCATATTGTGGCATTTCAGTGCCAGGGAAAACATTCTTCATCTCAGCCTTCTAAATAATATATATCTTTTATCGTGGAGATCATCTTTAAACAACTTTTGCTTGGATTGCCTTTTAGAATAATTCTGTTTTGTGTTTTACATTTTAATTTGCGGCATTTGTTTGTGGGTTCTTTGGGGACCACTCTCCTGAATTGGCTGTGCAAATTCAGTTATGACTAAAATGAGAAAAAAATGCAATGCATCCACACTAGAAAATTAAAACAATTTGGGGGCCTCATTCTCCCTATGATTTCATGCATTCCCTTTAGAATGTTGGAAGTAAAAATACTAAGGAAATATGGATTTCTTAAATGTTAGGTTAGGAAATGTTTTCTGCCACATACTATTATTTGAACTATTCTATAATTGATATTATGCATTTCTATTGCTCTCTCTTATCACTAGGGTCTTCCTGGCCCACCAGGTGAAAAAGGTGAAAACGGTGATGTTGGTCCAATGGTAAGCCATTGTTCTTTCTCCTCTAAACACCCCCATAAAATTGATTCATCAAAGATTGTTCATAATAGTAAGGAGCAAGTTAAACTTACTTTCCCCATTTCCTCCTGTCCTTTGGACCAGACTTATTTTTGTAATTTCGTTTGTGTTTTCTCTCTTGCAGGGTCCTCCAGGTCCCCCTGGCCCTAGAGGTCCTCAAGGTCCAAGCGGATCAGATGTAAGAAATACATGAACATCTGATGATGTCCACACACATATATAAATGTGTGTAGTTTAAGGCATCAATAACACATGACTTACCTTAAATATTCTTTTCATCCAAGGGTCCTCAAGGTCCATCAGGTTCAGCTGGCTCTGTTGGAGGAGTTGGTCAGAAGGTAAGAAAATGCAGTGAATGTTTTTAAACATTTTATACCATCATCATCATTTTAGCCATGGTCTATCCGCTGCAGGAGGAAGGCCTCTTCCACATGTTTCCAACCTATACAGTCTTTGAGCTTTCTTTTGCCAATTGGACCGGCAATACTTGCTGATGTTGTCGACGCATCTTGTTTTAGGTCTCTTTCATGGACACTTTTTATCAGGTGGGATCCATTCTATGACTGCCTTGATCCACCTGCCATCAGCTCTTCTTGTTATGTGACCAGTCCATTTCCATTTCAATTCTTTTATTCTCTTGATGATATTGTATACTTTTATTTGTTATCAAATCCATGTGCAAGACTTTCTATCTTGTCTTGTAATGCCAAGCAGATATCTTTCTATGGCTCTTTGCACCACCCGTAGCTTTTGTATTGATTGTGAGGTTAGTGTCCCTATTTCCCCAGCATATATTAGAAAAGGAAAAAAACATAAATTGTATATAAAACATTTTATACCTTATGGAATAGAAAATAAGTATAATCTCTATCTGGTGTTCTGCTGAGGCATTGGACTGCAGTGTCGATAAATCGTTGGCAGCAAAAATACATTATCTTAAAGATGATCTTTTGAATTGAGTAATGGTTACATTTTAGGGCATATGTATAAAATTGCATCTAATCAATATCTTGTTCCATAAGTGTCCATCGACTAGGGTTCGTTTTGCTGCAAGCATTAGATGTTTGTGACAAAATATATTATTATTGTAGTTGGTCTCACAATCAGTCAGATGTTTAGGTTAGATTCAACATTTTTATCCACCTTTCAAGACCTTTCCAAAGACATGGAATAGGCAGATGTTGTTTGTTTCATTGTGTTAAAGGTATCTTCATAGGATATAAATTGTTGCAATTGACTGATGGTGACTGTGTCAATGCCAATGGTATTCAAGTGGTTTTCAAATTGCACCCAAGGCACCTATTTCTATTGGTACTATCTTTGCTTTCTTTTTCACAGTTGTTCTATTTCTATTTTTCTAAATCTTTGTATTTTGTATTTTTTTAAAGCTCTTTCTCTTCTGTTATTTCCAGGTACTGCCATGTCCACTATCCAGACTTTTTGTCTTTCTTATCAATAATTGTTAAGTCTGGAGTGTTATATGGCAGGTGCCCCATTATTATTACTGCCTTTTTGTATACTATATAACCAAGAAACTACAATAGGTGCATCAGTATCAAAACTATAATTACCTTTGTTGAATTAGTATTTAAATTTCTTTGTGATCTTGTTGGGGATATAAATAATTTTTTTACGAAAAATAGTTTCTCTATAAAAACAAATTGAATATACCATTTTGTGTGGCATTACCATGGTCAGAATAAATTCGAAGAATAGGGTTAATAATTAGTAAACTGCAGATGTTATATATTAATTTAAAATTTGAATTTGTCAGATTCAGAATCTATCAAAAGATAAGTTTGGATCTTTCTTTTCCATTTTTTCTGACGGTAAAATCTTTTAAAATATAATTTAATCCCAAAATCTTTTAAAATATAATTTAAATGTTTTTTTTAAATAAAATATGGGAACTATTACATTATGATTCCCTTTTTTATTTTAAACATTCACACTCAAGAATTGGGACTTTGGAAACTGAAATTATGTATTTCAAGTTTATAGATTCTAAGAGAAATTACATCTCTTTCTATATCTACTTCTATGGGGACTACAGGAGTCCCCATGATCCTGGCATTCTGCAGGTGAATTGGGACTAAGTTTGCTAAGTTCCTAGCCGTATGGCTTTTTACAGTTGGTTAAGAATATTGAGACTTATAGAATCAACATATCCACAGGATGTCGTTGGAAAAAATACTATATACTCAAATAGGGGCTAAAATTTGGTATTATAGCAACATTACAGTACAGGCAATCTTTGACTAATGGTCACAATTGGAAGTGGAACTTCCATTGCTGTTGCCATTAAATGAGATACACCAGCTTTTATGATTTTTTGGAGGGGGTGCAGTTGTAAGCTAATGTGGCTTTCCCCATTGACTTTGCTTATCAAAAACCCACTGGGAAGGTCACAAGTGATCATGTGAACCTCCAGGACACTGCAACCATCATAAATACATACCAGTTGTCAAATGTTGATCATGTGACCATGAGGATGTGGTAAGAATTATAAGTTCAAGGACCAGTTGAAAGTCACTTTTTTCAGTGCCATTGTAAATTCAAATGGTTGGATATGAAGTATTGATGAACAGATAATAATAAATCTTTATTCATTAGCCCTTGGGCCATATCAAAGTGCAAAGTTCCAGCAACAAATTATTGCTAAAGTTTGATAAAAGCAGTTTAAAATAAAATTTGATAAAATACAGTTTAAAATAGAATTAGAGTAAAATACGACTTAAAATGAAATTGGAATAAAATAAAGTCTAAAAGGAAATTAAAATAGAGTACAGTAATTTAAAATATAGATAAAATATGATAAAATTATATCTTGGAGTCATCTTTGCAATCTACCCCAATCAGTCCCACATATGCAGATCTCAACTGAACTATTTTGTTTAAATACTGTGCTGCGTTAAATGTTATTTTCAAGTTCTGTCCGCACATAAGGTAAGTTATTTTGATATGGGGATCCCAATGAGTCATTCGTTTAGTATATTCACCAAGGTACCTGTCTCCCACCCTCTTGTACAGGCAACAATCAAATAGTATGTGAGCCAGGTCTTCCACTTCTGCAACTCTGCAAATGCAGAGACGCTCATTGTAAGGTATAGAATGGAATCTCCCATATCTGACCATTGTGTCAAGCTGTTCAAATCTCACTCACGTAAATATCTCCCTAAGGTGTTTTGGCAGTTGTAACTTCAAATAGCTGTCTACTTGAAAAGTATGTTTTTATTTACTCAGCCATTTCAAGTTACCCACCTTACTAACGATCGCTATATCATTTTGTGCTTCTATATCCTTAATTCTTTGGGCAGCTCTTTTTTTTAATTGTTCTCCTGTTACACAAGAGACAGGAAGACCACAGCTTCTTACAAAATTTGTTAGTTTGGTGATCCAGGAGATTTGTGATTGTAATTTTATTTGCTCTAGTAGACATAACTTGGGGAGTCTATCAGTCTCCATTTCATTGACTTTGCACCAGTAGTTATAAGCTCTAATTTTGGATAGAGCATGAATTGTATGAATTCCCAATTCAGCTCTAACTGCTACAGCAGATATTCTTGGATCTACACCCAGAATACATCTCAAATGCTGGGACTGTGTTTGTTCTAAGATTGTGGTTGAGTAAAGACCCCAAACTTCTGCTCCATACAAGAGCATAGTGGTAACCTTAGCTTTATATACCTTAAATAATGGCGCTAAGGACCCTAGGTAACTATGGTTCTTTAGTTTAAAGAGCAGATTCAGGCAGGCTTTTGCTCTAAATGTACTTCATTGATGATGGCAAACCCAAGATCCAGTCTTGGAAAAAGTTACGCCCAGATATACAAAAGTGTTAACCTATTCAATTGGTTCACCATCTAATTGCCACTTATGTCTCTGATGGTGTCTTCCAAACACCATTATTTTTGATTTAGTTTTACTAATGATTAGGGAGTTATCTTGACAGTAAGAGCTGAATCTTCTTAATAGCCTACATAATCCTACTTGTGAATATGGTAATAAAATCATATCATCGGCATAAAGCAAGCTGTTACAGTAAGTATTTAGGATCATCGGCATATGTACCATGGGATCCTTCATTAACTCTGGCAAGTCATTGATATATAAACTAAATAATAATGGGGCCAAGATACACCCTTGCCTTATCCCTTATGCCTTATTTGTGTGAATCCTGTTAGTCAGAGCCCCATTAACCCCATACCGCACCCTCAAACAGGTACTTGTGTAAAGGGCTTTAATCAAAGCCAGGAGTCTGGGTTCTATTTTAAGAGATGTCAGTTTACTCCATAGTATGATGTACAGATATTTCTTAGACTAACAGAACTTCACCTAATGTTATGTCATTTTACATGACTGAAAATAGTTCTGTATATAGTTCTGGAGTAATAACTAATACCTAAAAATGAAATCAGTTTTTTCTCTGCCTTTTAAACTCATAAACAAGATTTCCTGTAGACCTTTGAGAAGATTTCCAAACTATCTTTATCTTCTTGAAGTCCTTGATCTTCCGTCTCTTTTCATGTCTGAAATTTGGCATCAAAGGAAATAAGTTCTTCCTATGTTCTTTTTGGAGCATTATCTAGCTCTTTACCCTCCAGTTCAGATTTTTTCATTGTGAAATAACACTGGCCAAAAGTGCAGGTCATACAAATAAGGGATCATTATTTAATCATTGCCAGAAATGGAGACCAAAGGCCCCAGGCTTTTTCTTCAGTTTTCAAAAGAAGGTGCAGCTATTTAATGTGGGCGCCATCTTTCTTCATTTTTAAGAAAACTATAGAGTAAGTAAGTAAAGATTTTACCTTTCCCATTGCAATATATTTTTAATGCATTGCAAGATAATGATTTTACAACCTTTGTCACTTTATCTTCTTTTCCCTAGATTCCCATCCAACAAAATCTTTTTCTTGTTAGCATTATGTCAAAGGAAATGGACACATACAAACTATCCTCTTTATATTTGAATCAGCCTTTCTAGTTTTAGAAGCTATGCAGATGTTTGGGTGCTGGGTACCCAAGGCTACTACGGAATTCAAGTTTAGAAACTTGTTCAACTTTCCCAGGAATATTCCTCTCTCCATAAAAATCATACAGCAAATTTTCAATCTCTTTGTCTCCTTCCATGCTGCTGTTGAGGAAATCTCTTTTGTTTAACAGTAAAGCTTCTCTCAGGCTACATTCATCATCCCAGAGAACACAATTCATGGTCCATTGTAAACAGGGGAAAGCACACACACACACCACATTTTGGTATACTTGCTGCCAAATGGAAAGCAACATTTGATCACATTTTAAAAATGACACAAGAAGAGAATATTATCATCATCATTAGGTCCTGTGCAGAACACATTGGCAGCAAGTGTTTTCCAGCAGTTTTGATCATTTGCAGCAGCCTCTGTATCATCCCAAGGAACATTAATAACCTTAAGACCTTCCTTAAGTGTTTGGTGCCACGTTTTTTGAGACTGGCTTCATTTTCTCTTTCCTCCTCAACATAGAGCAATTTTTTGGATGCTGGTCTTTAGACATATGTAAGATATGGCCAACAAACTGCACTTGACATTCAATCACAGTTCTCGATAGGTGTTCAAAATCTGATCTTTGTAGTATCTCTTCCTTAGTGATGTGGTCCTGATAGGAGATGTGGAGGATTCTTCTCAAACAGCAGTGTTGGAAAACATTTAATCATTTCCTTTCTTCTTCCAATAATATTCTCATTTTACCAACATTAAGTAAATACAGTTCTGGGTACTATTGATACATACAAAATTAGATCTAGACATTTTTCTAGTGTTTATACAAATAACAATAATATTAGTATATAATATGTTTTCTAACCAGCTTATATTTTACTTGTATTTGCAATTAAGATCTTCTTATTAAATCAATTTGATGGTTAATGCCCTGATTTGTACCTCCATCAATAGACATAATGCTACCAAGACATGGACTTGTTCTATAGCCTGGCTACGGACTGTTATAGGCATATTATCCCGAGCATTTCTGATTTGCATAAACTTGGTCTTCTCAAAATTTATATGTAAGCCAATCTTATTGGCCTTATCATCTAAACTGGTGGTCATTTCCTGCAAATACCTCTGTGTCTCACCAAGCAATGCAAAGTCATCCACAAAATCTAAATCTGTTAAACAGGCTGTTGTCCATGGGATGCCAAAGTTAGCGTTATCCATTGCTCTGTGCATGGAGAGGAGAAACAAGAATGGTGACAGAGTGCAGAGAACAGCAACAAAGATGATTAGGGGACTAGAGGCTAAAACATATAAAGAACGGTTGCTGGAATTGGATATGGCTAGTTTAATGAAAAGAAGGACTAGGGGTGACATGATAGCAGTGTTCCAATATCTCAGGGGTTGCCACAAAGAAGAGGGGGTCAAGCTATTCTCCAAAGCACCTGAAGGCAGGACAAGAAGCAATGGATGGAAACTAACTAAAGAGAGAAGCATCCTAGAACTAAGGAGAAATTTCCTGACAGTGAGAACAATTAATCAGTGGAACAATGTGCCTCCAGAAGTTGTGAAAGCTTCAACACTGTAAGTTTTTAGAAGAAATTGGACAATCATTTGCCTGAAATGGTATAGGATTTCCTGCCTAAGCAGGGGGTTGGACTAGAAGACCTCCAAGGTCCCGTCCAACTATGTTATTCTGTTTATTGGACATATATCCCTGTCTTACTCCTGTATTGATATTAAAGAAGGTTGTGTTGCCAGATTCCACTTGTACACAGCAGCTGGAGTTATAATACAAGTTCTTAAAGATGTCGATGAAACATTCAGGAATACTACATTCACAATATTCCATAGTGATTCTCATGGAAATGATAATTTACACCTTTTGGTTCCAGAGAGGGAGGGAGAGAAGAAGGAAGGAAGGAAGGAAGGAAGGAAGGAAGGAAGGAAGGAAGGAAGGAAGGAAGGAAGGAAGGAAGGAAGGAAGGAAGGAAGGAAGGAAGGAAGGAAAAGAACAGGGCTATTGATACACAGTAGCTCACATCCATTTCTGTGGCGTAATTCAAAAGAATTATCTCCAGTTTAGAACCTAATAATAGTGTGCCCAAGATGACAGTGCCTATCTATCTATCTATCTATCTATCTATCTATCTATCTATCTATCTATCTATCTATCTATCTATCTATCTATCATCTACACAATTGTATCCACTGCAATCAGTGACTTGTAGCATACAAATGGGTAGTAGATTACATATTTATTTTATCAGCCAAGAGAAAACATGCCAAAAAATCAAGTTTTTTTCTACCTGTTTTTTTTTGCAAAGGAAAGTCATATATATTGAGCCGATTCCATATGAAGCCAAGGGAAGCTCACTGATCACTCCTCAGTTCTGACTGGGGTTTTATGAAATTCTCACTTTGGGCTCAAGAGAAGAATAAATTAACTTAAACATTTCTTTAATAGTGTATACATGTTGCCTTTTCTCAGATTGTTTATATATGTCAGACAAGCCACCTGGGTTTAATAAGGAGTTATCATCACTAATAAATGCTGCTGTTTGCTTCTGAGACCTAGAGATGAAGAGTTTGTTAGTTGTCAGCAGGTTATTTTAGTTATTGTCACTGTGTTTATGTATTAGGCTTCCCTTAGGCCGAATACCTAACATAATTTCTAACTTAAGTATTTTGAAATAGTTTCCCATTAGCATTTCCTGATTTCGCAAGGATTTGCTTGTTTTTTTTTTAAGGTTGAAGAGTTCATTAATAGATATACAGTAGCAGTTGTCCTTTAACAAGAAAGAGAAGAGTCACTATATAATGTATTTCTTCTACCTTGAATATTCATAGGGTGAGCCTGGAGAAGCTGGTAACCCTGGGCCTCCTGGAGAAGGTGGCACAACTGTAAGTATATACTTTTTCTTCCAGTAAGATTTGTAGAAGTGATTCTACTATAACTTCTCTATACTACTTTGAAATAGTAACATTCTGTGTTTCATTCTGCCAAAATGTACAGATAATTTCTTCATTACAGTCTTAAATTTACCAGGAAAGGTTACTTATTAAAATTCGTGTTTCAGCACAGAGATTCTTAGTGATGAAATGAGTTCTATTTACCACTTGATCTACACAGCAAAAATCTTAAGCGGACTTTTTTTATTTCAAGATCATTTCAAGTATCAAGGTCTGTTGGTCAATTTGTGTGATATCTGCCTGTCTTTTCTACCTATTTTTTCTGACTCATATCACCTCTGAGCCTGTATTACATTGATCTTGAGAACTGGCATTCTTGAATGATTTGCCATCGTAATCTTGGCTTTTTTTGCCCACTCCCTTATTCCAGTTATTTGAACAGGCTTTTCAATCATTTCTAACTTTTGACTTACAGCTCTAAATTTATGTTTCATCATCATTTTCCACACAGTGACACTCATATTTTAGAGAACTTCATAGGAGACACCTGTGTGTGTGGGCCCGTTCTTCCTGAGGTAGCAGTTTTCAATAATCATGGAACAGGACTTTTAAATACTTCTCTATACTGACTATGTTCAGAAAATCTTTTCACTCAATAATATATCATGAAGAATTCTACTATTAATTTCAATTAATTTCACAATGTCAAAAAGATGTTGAGACTCTAGAAAGAGGGCAGAGAAAACAAAAAGATGATCAGGGGACTGAAGGATAAAACATATAAGGAACAGTTGCTGGAATTGGGTATGTCTAGTTTAATGAAGAGAAGGACGAGGGGGGACATGATAGCAGTGTTCCAATATCTCAGGGGCTGCCACAAAGAAGAGGGAGTCAAGCTATTCTCCAAAGCGCCTGAAGGCAGGACAAGAAGCAATGGATGGAAACTAATCAAAGAAAGAAGCAACCTAGAACTAAAGAGAAATTTCCTGAGTTAGAACAATTAACCAGTGGAACAACCTGCCTCCAGAAGTTGTGGGTGCTCCAACACTGGAAGTTTTTAAGAAAAGACTGGACATCCATCTGTCTGAAATGGTATAGGGTTTCCTGCCTAAGCAGGGGGTTGGACTAGAAGACCTCCAAGGTCCCTTCCTACTACTACTACTACTACTACTACTACTACTACTACTACTATTTTTATTTTTATTTATTTAACAATCATTTGCACTTCAGTTCATTTTCAAACCTCTCCAGAAATGGATTCTAACAGGTGCTGTTGGAAAACTTTGGAGTGCTTTCTTCATTTCTCTATCCCAAATATATTGCTTCAAGAAATGCTTCCAATAAAAACATGTCTGAGATTGTTATAGATGGGGGTTTTTTGGGGGGTTGCTCCTTACTTACTTGTTTTATGCAATCTATATATATCGGTTAAAAGCTCTTCTTTTTTGCAGGGTCCAAAAGGTGAAAGAGGTGAGAAAGGTGAAGCTGGGCCATCTGGAGCAGCAGGGCCTCCTGGACTGAAAGGACCTCCAGGTGATGATGGTCCAAAGGGAAATCCAGTGAGTGAAGATTACTAATTTTTAAAAAAATATATATTAAGATTTAATAATAAGTGTAATTGGGCCCTATTTAATTTCTTAACTGTATTTTCTCAACTCTATAAAACAGTTCTGAGTGCTGTCAGAAAGACCTGCTGTATACAGAGCTGCTGTATCAGTGATAATGGGTGGCACAGAAATTTAACAAATCAGTCAATAAAAATAATTTCCTAAATTTCTTAATATTGGTCACTCTTGTTGGATTTAGGGAAGTTGTATTCCAAAATACCTTGTGAGCATCAAATGAACTATTTTTGTTTCAGAGGCTGTATCTTTCCACAACCTATGTATCAATAAAAATGTTATTTGCAGTTACTTTTTTCCTGATGCTCATTAGTTTTACCTTGGTTTTTTTTTATTTCTGTAGGGTCCTGTTGGGTTCCCCGGTGATCCTGGACCCCCTGGAGAACCTGGTCCAGCTGTAAGTATTTTGAAAATAAAATTGCTTTACTAGGTGAAGTGAAAAACTCACTGGCTTCAGTTGATATTGGATTCTGAGATTCTGATTCTGAGAATTTACTTTGTTGCATCTCTTTGTTCTGATCAAAACACTGCTTTGTGGGGTCTGAAACTGAAAATATTTTTCCTCTGCTCCTTTCCAGGATTTAGTGTAACGCTTGTCTAAATATTATTTTCATATCAACCTGTACAGTGAGCGAGGCACAGAAACTTTCTTGATAGCAGCTTGTGATTGTACTTGGCTTAGTGGAAAATTGAACCTTGATCTCCTTGCTGCAGTACAATATCCTGATTATTACGTTGAACTGGATTTTTCAGAAAGTTATCAAGTATAAAAACATTGCAGTTCTACAACTAAAGCTAAGCAGAAGTTGCTATGAGAGGCTCTCTTGGATAATAAGCAAATCACTGAGATATTTAGGCAAACATAGGATACTATATAGAATTAATATTGCGGTCTGTCATAGTTCTTAATATATGTTCTTTCTGAGTAGAACATACAATTCAAGTAGGATATATTATGTGAATGTTATTTTCTTTCATCCCTTTTCCTTCCTTCCTTCCTTCCTTCCTTCCTTCCTTCCTTCCTTCCTTCCTTCCTTCCTTCCTTCCCTTCTTTCTTTCTTTCTTTCTTTCTTTCTTTCTTTCTTTCTTTCTTTCTTTCTTTCTTTCTTTCTTTCTTTCTACCTCCCTAGGGAACTGACGGCACAGGAGGGGAAAAAGGTGATGATGGCGATCCAGGCCAATCTGTAAGTAATATCTTTGCAAGAATAATTCTGTTGACTGTGTTGTATTAATTGATTATATTATAATAATTGAGGATGACACCAATTATATTCCAATCTCATCAGGATTGTGTGGAGAAAACTGAAAGTTCCTCTCTGGAACAACTCGCATTCAACTCATTTCTATTTATTTTATTTTTTTCTATTTATCCATGGGAAAAATGGATAAATACAGGTAGTTCTCAACTTATGATCAAAATTGGAGTGGAACTTCCATCACTAAGTGATGCAGTCATTAAGTGTGTCATCACGTGACTGTTTCCAACTTGACAACCTTTTTTGCCAGCGTCATTAAACAAATCTGCTTCCCCCATTGATTTTGCTGGTCAGAAGCTGCTGGAAGGTCACAAATGGTGACCATGTGACCCCAGGATGGTGTGACTGTGCTAAATGCGTGCCAGTTGCAAATCACATACTGTGACAAGGACTGATTGCAAGTCACTTTTTTTCAGCACCATCATGACTTTTGAACAGTCATTAAACAAATGGTTGTAACTCAAGGACCTCCTATAAGCATTTGAGTGAGAAGTTGCCATTAATACAACTTCCTATAGTTTCTTAAGTGAAGTCCCTTCATACTTCTGAACAAGTCAAATCCACATGCCTATATTTTCCTAGTATACACTGCTGGTTTTCTTATCCAGTATCAGTCGATGACACATGTCTTGGTTGCTAAGTAAGTATCTATACAATCATTGCATAGGATCTTTTGGTAATCACATTTGAAAGTGGGTAATTTGGATATTTTTATGATTTCAGGGGCCGCCAGGTCCTTCTGGTGAGGCAGGTCCCCCTGGCCCTCCTGGAAAGAGAGTAAGTCCTATTTCTTTATACATGATTTTTTTTTTGGTTAGTTATTGCCATTGTTATTTTTTGTTTAGATATAGTGGATAGGTGGAACAATTTAGGTGGACTCTATCATTTGTATTGACCCAAGGGTTCATTAATATGTGGGAAAACTCTTTTAAGAGTTTTCACCATCTGTTACTAAGATTCTTCTGTCTGCCAGATAGCCATGCATTTAGTATACTAAATTTCATCTGACTTGTAACAGTATGCACAATTTATTTCACACTTCACCACATTGCTTCCCAACACAAGCAGAGGTGCTGAAGGAATTATTTTTTTTTGTCTGAAAATCTGGCAACTTTCACGTTTATACACATAATTCAGCTATTCAGCTTTCTTGCCATATTTTGCACTTCTTTGAGCAATTTGACAATTTAAATCTATCCGAATCTTAATCTAAATGTATGAAACACATATTTTGAGCATTGTTTTTGACAATGTAGCTTGATGCAGATACAGAAGGGAATTGTGAAACCACATAAAATTGAGCTGAAGAAGAAATAAGCAGAAGGATAAATTCCTAAAGAAAGCCTGCCAGCTATCTGTAACAGGTTTTTACCTGACATCCTGAGATTCTAGAGAAATAAAACATAGATTGTCAAATACATGGCAAATTGTAACCGAACAGCTTTTGAACTTTGTTCAGCATACGGAATGCATAGCCTTAACAATCATATCTGTTTCTCTATTAGACAAAATGTATTCTATTCCATGTTCTTTCCCTCCTCCCCCAATACAGTTCCAAGAAATATATATATAGGCATTATATGCCATCAGTCATAGCAAATTAATGCAGTACAATTAGCAAATTCACGAACAGGTGTTCTGTTGTTTTATTTAGCCAGGAGAGCTTCCCCTTAGCATTTCTAATGTAATGATTGTAAAGAAAACCAACTTGATCTAGGTGCGCTTTTGTGGAAAACGGTCTTACATTTGATATACTTTCAAAGGCCCAGATTATGGAGTACTAAATTATGTGCTGCTTTGTGTTATTTCCTTACATTTACTACAAACATAGGGTTGTGATGAATTTTGAAAATGTGTGGTTTCATGCTTACTAAAATTGGGCATTCATAGGGGGAAAAGGTACTTTGGAGAGCCTCTTGGTATCCATTGGCCTCTGTCACAGCAACTGCCCTTAACTGAAGTTCATCAGCAGGGGGGATTATAAACAATCATTCTATGTTAGAACAGTATCAACAGTACTTTGAAAAGTAATTTGTTTCAGTCTAATATATATGGAGATTAATTTTATATTTTAGGAGACCCTAGTGTAAATGAATGATTATTTAACTCCTCCTGCTCCATCCCCCCCCCCCCAGATCTGAGATACTGAAAAAAAGAAAAAGAAAAAAAAAGGCAGTTGCTTGTTAAGGCAATAGGCTTTGATCCATTTAATTAATATATTAATCAACAGAAACTTTTGCTGATTTATCTATGTGTAAAATTCTAATAAGACAAGTTTTAATCAGCAGGGTTATGGCATTAGGGCATGCTCTCCTTTTTTAAGCATTGTTTGGTTCTGGTGTTTTGCCAACCCAGTGTAACAATTAAAATCTAATAAATGATGCCTCTTTCTCCTACACTGAGAATAGTTTTCATTTGCTTGTCTCATAAATTATCGTACTTCTGCACCATGTGATGCTCAAGGGCCTCCTGATGGGAAAATGAACTTAGCTGGTGCCCTCAGCATCTGCCTTCTTTGTATAATGCTTGAGCATGCCTGATTATGCCAAATGTTAATTGCACACAGTGCAGGTTAATTTCACCAAGCATGTTATTGGGACACTTGTCCAATCATTTTGCCATGGTCACTGAGTAGCTGATTCCCCTCATTGACCACTTCATGGCTTTTATATATTTCCAAATCTATGGTCCACTGAAAGGTAATGATACACCAGAAACTACCAGGTCTCTTACCAACATTCTTAATGCAAAGAAGACAGTTGAGATGCCACAATATTTTATTATGTCCAGAAGTGATAATACATGACCTCTTATGTTTTATCTGCCAGCTTTGTCTTTTTGTGTCTGTCGAGATTCCCAGAGGCAATACACATTGAAAGTAATATCCTTCATTTAAATCAAAGAGTGCTTTGCTTTGATGAAGCTTCAAAGTATCTCCTTGAAGCATCTTCACTATGCAACAATGGTCATCTTACTTCAAAAACTTTTTAAAACCTAATGATATCGTTTCAGTCTGGCCTGCTTGTGTTCTCCTCTGCCTTCTCCTCAGAGGAACTCACTTTCTGGGAGAAAGATAAGTGAAACCTTTTCAACAAACTTAAAGGTGCTTTTTCAAAAGGCAGCTGAATTTTCTTTGTTTTTCCTTGAAGACGTTTTCACTTCTCATCCAAAAAGCTTCATCAGTTGATGAACTGATCAACTGGGATGATGAACTGATGAAACTTTTTGAACGAGAAGCAAAACATCTTCAAGAAAAAACAAAGAAAGTCCAGTTGCTTTTTGAAAAAGCACCTTTGAAACAACCATGACCTGGCTGAGAATCTCCATAGATTTTCCAACAGGTATTGCAGGAGAAAACCAAGAGGAAAGGAACGATCACAGCCTAATCCAGACTCCCCTCAGTATACAATAAAACTCTTCCAATTTAGGCAATTTCAGCAAAGGCTACAGGCAATCACTTCTTCAGACAATGCTTTTGGAGAAGGCACAGAGAAGCTTCAATAGTTCAACAGTATTGGCCTTAGGTGTTTCAAGGTCACGGAAACAGCTTTGTTGAGGTGAATCCAGCTGTCTTCCTTGTTTCAGCAAACAAATCAGAATGCTTCTACAGCCTGCAACCACTTCATTGAAGTGAATCTTTGTTGTTTCATATAGACGTAAATGTTACTGCACTGGTGATTTAAAGCATTACACAGCTATTACTGCAACAATAGAAAGTGTGATTTCTTTAATGATATATTGCCACAACAATGGCTGGATGACATTATAAATTGCTAGTGGGACAATGATCATGGATGCATGGTAATTGTTACTATGGAGCACAAAACTTAATTAATTACAAGAACAATAAGCGGGAGAGTACGTACAAGAAGAGAACACTTTTAAAGGGCCATTAAGAGAAGCACATTATCTTTCTACTGAAAAAATCTTGAGGAAAGCCACAAATCTTTAGGTGAAAAAAGCAGGAGGAATAAACATTTGTGTAATTTACCATTGCTTCCTGATTTTTCAAAGCACAAGCTGTAATTAAAAGCTTTAAAGCGGGTCAAGATATTACATTAAGTTTAGATTCTACTTAGATTCTCTTTTTGGAGGGTCTGTTGGAACTTTGAATAGTCTCTAACTCAACCCCCAATCTCCGGGCTGCCCAAGCAGCAATCTTGCATTCATGCGCAGCTGTATTTGCATAGCGGTGGATGTTCACGCTCACACATGAAGCTCCAATTGCACAGGTGCTAGGTGCTTGTGCTTACGTATGAAGCTCCATTTATGTGAACGGCAGGCACGCAAACTCATGTGTGTACCTGCCACGGACCCATCCCCTCTGTCTCAGAAAGATTGGGGATTGCTGCTCTAAGTGACCTGTCCTAAGTCGAGAATGGATCTGCAATGTCATTATACTGCATATGATGTCATTGTGGGTTCAACCAGATGCCTATTGAGATCCCAATCAAGGAGGAAGGAGATTGCCCCTTTGGCCTATTTTGCATGTAATGAAGTACAATTTAATCAGTTCAGCTTAGAGTAATCTGAAAGAAAAAGAAAGTGTTTCCCTGCACATGAGTGTGTGGTTTAGATGACACATTAATCTACAACATATTGTTTTCAATGGAATTTATCCTAAAGTCAGCTCATGATATAAGATGAAATAAAGTTTAGTACCAAATATAAAGTAATGTCTTCAGAAAATAATGTTTCAGGAACACCCTAAAAGTTGATAGGCCTGCAGTTATCCTACTATCATTAGTGTTTTTGAAGAATAATGGATACACATCCTGAATAATCTCTGCAGGCATGTGAACATCTAAGCCTTATTTGTCAGGCAATTAGTTGATTTTTAACAGTTTTTTTTTAAACATACAGCAGCATTAAATGTAAGCTGTAATCTATTTAGCAAAATGAGATAAACCATTCTGTATAATGGGCTTGAGTGAACTGACATGCTTAATTAGTTTTATCTATTTTACACAATAATCTATTTGTTCCACCAATTTACTGAACATTTATAATGCTGGAAACAATTACAGTGGCATTAGTAGTCTTTTCAGCAGAATTGGAATAAGACTCACTTGAAGATTTAACAGTGACTACGTTTACTACAGTTCAGCCAAAACATTTCTTTTCCAGTATGTTTTTGTTAGATCCAAGTCTAAGACAATAAAAGGAAGTATGCAACATTTACTTATTCTTTTTAAAGACATCACGAAGCTACGTTTCTTATTGTTTTTGTGGAGCGATTGGGATTAAGGTCAGGAGGAACTCTTGAGCCATTTGAGCAAAGGAGCTTTGCAATGCTTAGCGATGCTTCATCAATTCAAGTAACTTTTTCATTGTCAGTAAAACCCATCCAATGCCTTCATCTCCCATTCCATGTCCAGAAGCCAAGTAAGCTAACTGAATTTTAGGCACTTTCAGTAAGCCTCAGTTACTGCCTCCAAATAATCCTCAACACTCACAATTGTCCATCACTGGCATGGGATTGCCCCAATTAGCCATTGCAAAAAGTCCAGAGACACGGTGTTTGTTGATCAATGAAAGAACATTGAATACCCAAATCTCATAGAACTTTCAGTGCTTGATAGATAAAACATCCAAGCTATGTAAATAAATGAAAAAAAAGATACCGTCAGGCTCCTACAGCAGTGCAAGATTCATAGAGTTTCATTAATGCCAGGAAAAAGCAATAAAGTTACAAAAACTTGGAAACTAAATAAATATAGCCCATTCAGTCATTTATTGGGGAGTGTTTAAGACACCTGTGAGTTGATTGATCTTCTGTCTCATAAATTTCTTAATAGATGGACTGATGCCTCCCTTAAGAAGGAAGGCTGTAATGTCCATGTGTTCCTGGTCTGTCATGTTCTGAAAACTCTTCTTTCTCAGATTCAGAGAATTATCTTACATATATACAAAATATCGAGAGTAAATCAAAGTTAAAATTAAGGTACAATCAAAGCCTAGCAAAGTATACCTCAATAATAAATTCAACCTAGATGGCATCCTGCCAACCCATAGATTCTCTTCAAAAGAGCTCAGTTTGGAGTATCATTTTAAATGAAATCGAGATGAAAGCTAGTCTGATTTCAGTCAGGAGGCTATTTAAAATGTAGTAGCTGCTACCAAGAAGTATCACTTACATGCCTCAACCCCTCTCACTTCATCAAAGCTCGGTGCAACCAACAACTCCTCCCAGGACAACTGTATCAACCAGATTAGATATGATTGGAAACTGGGGTTCTGTAGATGTCCAAATGCCGTATAATATAGGACCTATTAGATGAGAATGACTATTTCGAACTGAACTTGGAAACCAATTGGGAAGCGATGCAGGATCGAAAGCAGGGGGTGTGTGATGTTCTCAGGGCAAAGTGTCAATAAAGAGACTGCTATATTTTGTACCATCTATATAACCTCCAAGTCGTCTTCGTTAGCAGCACCATATAAGGTGCATTAAAGTAGTCCAGAGATTAGGGCATAAATTACTGTGATCAGTAATTGTGTGCAGTTGATCCAGTGAAGTAAACAAGTAACTGCAGATAATTATGACCATACATTTTTACGAAGGAAGGAAGGAAAGGAAGGAAGGAAGGAAACATGTTCCTTAGCCATTTCACTTTTAAAAAGAGGGAAACAAGTGTGAGTTGATCTTCATTCTTATTTTTCTATGCTCACTATTTATTGACCTGGAGAACACTTTCAAATTCAATAATACTGAAAATAGATTTTTTTTACCTCTGTATATCTGAGAGCAGAATATTGTATAGATAGTTCTGGACAATATACATTTGTCCTATATACCTCTTAAGCTAGCTGACCATGGAAAAAAATGTTCTTGATTGCAGTATTATTCATCAAAATGTGTCAAAACTGACTGGTATGGTATGAAGAGAATACTTCATATGATTAAAGCTGGTAACTTATATTCTCTCCCCTTCTCCTTGTGTGAAAATCTTGATTAACCAAAACTATTGAATTGGGAAGGTCATGTTTATCTGCTGATAAACTTGGCATATGAAAAAGTGTATCTTGGAATGTAGAAGTAACTGATAAATAATAAAGAATATGAATTAACAAAAGAAATGGAACAGTATGACTATTTGCGAAAAGGGAAAGGATGTAATGGTTTTGAATGAAGTGATCTCTTTTTCTGGAGTTGGTTTGATACTCTGAGGGAAATGAAAATGTAGGTTTAACTTTAATTATATATAAAAAAACTGAAGCACATGCCATAACGTTGGAATCAGTGTCATCTAGACTGCTTTGGGAACATATGAAAGCAAAAATTCATTCATGGTGATAATTATATGTTATTGCTCACTGAATGATGATAATAAAAGAACCACAGATAAGCTTGTGGGAAAATTCTGAATGAATACAATTTAGGGGAAAAAATGCTATTCCATTAGATGATATGAATGGTTGAGTGAGAATGAAACAGAATGCAAAAAAGTGATTGAGCCATTCAAAAACACAATAATGAATGTGAAAGATAATTGTTGAGGAAGCATACTGTATGCTTAGAAAAGAGTCCATTTCAAATTCATGGCTTAACCATATGTCTGGATACACATGGTACACAATGGAAAGGGAAGAAATATAAATGCATGTTTGGTGTTATTGTTTTTATAAAAGCTTGAAAAAACCCATTGAAACACACAAAGATAGCAAGAGGTTCTGAATAGGAAAGGTAGTATTATTTAGTAGCATCAAGAGTAGGTCTTAGAAAAGTAAGTGAATGGAACTAAAAATAAAAAAATAGTGAAAGTATTTGAGATGAAATGGAAATAAAGGAGTGCAGGGAGAAGAGTTTTAGAATTATTTTATGATACTTTTACATTCAGACAATGACATTTTGATTGAAAACTTGAATATTTGAAGTGTTGTAGAGTACTTGGAAAGTCTCCAAGGTTCAGATCCTGGACCTCTTGGTGACCCAGGGTCACCTTTTCAAGTGAGTGCTTATTAAATTGCCTTTTCCCAGGCTTGAAATGTTCTAGTATCTGTCCCTTGTTCGCAAAACTGGATTGGAAATTAGGGGCTCCCACCTCACCAGCCTCAGCTCTCGACAGAAAACTATGGGGAAATAGAATGAATTATATTGCTATAAACTAGATTTAGTTTTTCTTTTCTTTTTAATTCCCTTTCATCACTATTTCTCATTCTTTCTATGTTTTCTGTGATGTTGTTTACTCCAAATGTGGGAGGTACATTTGCACGTTAGGTATGCACGTTTTCTGATCTTCTGCTTCAAATTTGTTTTGCTTACTCCTTTTTTCAATGTTAGGTAAGTGGTTTTTTTTTTTACTCCAGAAGGAAACAGTAAGATGGATGGATGGATGGATGTAGAGAGAGAGAGAGAGAGAGAGAGAGAGAGAGAGAGAGAGAGAGAGAGAGAGAGAGAGAGAGAGAGAGAGATATTTGTGTATTAATCTTTTCCAGCCACAATAGGGACCAGAACTTCTATTATTAAGCGATTCATTTGTTAAAGGAGTCATGCCCAATTTTCAGTCTTTGGTATTGCAGTTGTTCAGTGAATCATGCAGTCATTAAGTGAATCAGGCATCCCCCATTATCTTTGCCTGTTGGAAACCTCCCGGGAAGATCTCAAGTGGCAATCAGATGACCCCAGGATGCTGCAACTGACCTAAATACATGCAGGTTGCCAAACTCTTGAATTGTGATTGGGGATCCTGGAAGAGTCCTTAACTGCTAGGAATGACCATAAGTCACTTTTTTTCTGCACTGTGGTAACTTCAGGTGAATGATTAAACAAATGGTCATAGGTCAAGGATCTATCTATAATAGGAACTTTGCTAAAACTTGCCCTTGAGCCAGCCTGAGGTCACATAAATTGAGGGGAGGCTGGAAGAGAATAGGAAAGGGATTCTTTGAGTCCAAATTATATGATTGTCATGGCTTCTTGAAACTGACCAAACAAGCTGATTTAAATAGTGCTATTGGTTCTAAGAAGCAATTGTGCTTCTAATTCACATTTGTCTTTGCTGATTAGAAAGAGAAATATAGCTTAAGCTTTTATATGGATAGTCCTGGCTAAGGAGAAAGCTAAGGAGAGCATAGGCTAATGCTCTGTAAATAGGCAAATGATATCCCTTTGCAGTATTATTAAAAAGTTGCCAAAAAGTAAGAGTAGTTCTTGATTCAAATGAAAATGTTCTTAGAAATCACAGTTCTTGCAGACTTAATTCTAGAAATCAGTAACGCTTTTTACCACAGATAGATCTGTGATGTATGCAATTATGTTTGGTTAAAAAAAAATGCAGAGTCAGGAAAAGTGCAATGAATAATGCACACCCTCTATCAGTTCTTGGCTTTAAATATTTTGTTTTAAAATCCAGAAATAGATTTTTTTGTTTTTTCATAGAACCACATCCAAATTACCTGGTAAATTAATTTGTTGTGGTTTTTAGATTATACCTATATGTAAAGTCCCAATGCTGTGTAAGCAAAACTGTCTTGCACTGATGTTCCATGAAAAAAGAAGAAATGTTTGTGAGAGGGTGTGCCCTTTCATTATCCTATCTTTGTGAGACTGCCCATTTAGTACAGGAAAGATAGTTCTGTATCTAACCCTAGACTGAGAAATGTTATACATTGTAATCATTTCCCAAGTGATTATGAAGTTTAATGCAGGCCCTGAGCAAGTCACTGACATCGTTCAACCTCTCCTGCTGAGTCATGGTTTCTTTAATCATGATGTTCAATCCATCACAATGGTTTAGCTTCATATAAAATGCTAATTTGTAAATCAGAGTTTTACAAACAACAGGATCTATACTCACAAAACACTAAATCAAAGTCAGAAAATAAATCAAAACTGAAGTCATCAATGTTCCTTATAGTATGTATATGATCACTTTACCCAGCAACAAATGATGGTGCTTTACTTATTATATTTATTTATTTATTTATGAGACTTATATACCGCTTTACGTGCAAGCACTCTCTAAGCGGTGTACACCAATAAGCAATGTATATATATATATATATATATATATATATATATATATATATATATATATATATTTCCATTGCCCCCAACAATCTGGGTCCTCATTTTACCTACCCCGGAAGGATGGAAGGCTGAGTCAACCTTGAGCCGGTGAGATTTGAACCGCTGACCTGCTGAACACAGTCAGCTAAAGTGGCCTGCAGTACTGCACTCTAACTGCTGCGCCACCTCGGCTCATATTTACAAGTTACTTTGTAAAGCATGATACCTTATGTACCAGATACCTTATGTATAAAATAATACAAATCCTGATACTCCATATCAAAAAATACGTATCCTGATTTTCATATAAAATATACAAATCCCAGTACTCCGTATGGACTGCCACATTTATTAATAAATATATGTTAAATGTTTAATAATCATTATTTAATCTACAGTTTTAACCATGCTTGGTGATAAATATTATTTTAATAAAACCCCAAACATACTGTAGCTTCATTTGTTTTGCTAGGATAATCAAGGAAATATATTTATAACATTTGAAAATGTGTTAAGTCTTGGGTTTTCTTCTTCTTACAGCAGCATGTTCTCAATTCAGAAATAATTTCTTCTTTGAATCACTTCTGGGAATGACCATGTAATCACACACTTCATTACCTGAATAAATGGCACCATAGAGGTGCTTTTCCTCTTCCCAACTATATTTGTTGGGTCTGAAACTCCTAGACTTTGGCTACACCTGTTGAGGAATTCTTGCAGGTCCAATATATATATATATATATGGGAGTATCAGTCTGGAAAAGTCCAGTGTAAACTGCCACTTTTTGCAATACTTTGGTAGCAATAATAACTGCTTTGAACAGCTTTCCAAAAATTAAACTGCTAAAGAGAAGTTAGAAAAGCAGATGGTTGGGTGGTTTCAAAGCCTAGTCAAAATGTACATTCAACGAGCTTTTTTTCATATTGAACTGCTGACTGCCTCTCTAATTATTTCAAGACTTGTATATACTTATTTCATTTACAATATTTGAGATAAATGCGTAGGGACTTCGTTCTTCCCATATTAAGATAAGAATTCATTTCTGTAGAGGTTATTCTCCAACTCGTACCTCTATTGCCAAAAGATGGAGGCTTCAATTACAGGTAGCTCTCAACTTATGACTTATGAGACCAAAATTTCTGTAGTTAAGCAAGGCAGTTGTTAAGTGAATTTTACCCCACTTTATGACCTTTGTTGCCATAGTTGTTAGGTGACTCATTGCAGTTGCTAAGTTAGTAGCACAGTTGTTAAGTGAATCTGGTTTCCCCATTGATTTTGCTTGCCAGAAGGTTTCAAAAGGTAATCTCATGATCACGGGACACTGCAACCATCATAAATAGGGGTCAGTTGCCAAGCGTCCGAATTTTGATCAGGTGACCACAGTGGATGCTGCAATGGTTGTAAGTGTGAAAAATGGTCATAAGTCCCTTTTTTCTGTGCTGTTGTAACTTTGAATGTTCACTAAGTGAACTGTTGTAAGTCAAGGACTACCTGTACTTGTCTTCTTGAAAAAAATACACGTTACATTTTCAAGGAATTTCAGTTTTCTTTGGAATACAGTACAGGATTCAAAGGAATTAGTGGTCTGTGAAAATGGATTTTGATTCTGTATAAAACAGACCATCCCATTTCAAATAGTTGGATCTTGGTCCAGTAAGTTTTATACATTTTAAATATAATGTAAAAAAGTGTGAGAAAAATCTTATCAGTGATTTGTCCTGGGTTTTGCTTATTCCATTTTGCAAGGTGATATTGCAACCTCAGCGAGATATCTCTGACACTTGTAAATTGAGGAATAGCTCTTTTATTCTTCTTGAAAATGTAACAGAGAAAACCTAACACTTGCTGGGTGTCCTCAGTCTTAGAAATAGCCATATCATGTTTATGCACTTATAAATAATAAATATCACTTTTCCTTTTAAACATTAAACAAGCATATTCTCAGTCAGCTGACGGATGACTCTGAATAGCATTTGAACAAGTTTTCAAGAGAAACCTTCAAGCTGACGAATGAGATGGAGATAAACTATTTTACAATATTAACATACAGAGGGCACCATGAAAAAGTTGCCTCCATCCACTATATCAACTTTTGTATTTATCAACCTGTGTTTGATAAATGGTTTCATATCAGCATGTCAAATAACATCATAAATTCATGGAACAAATGTTTTAATCCCAAAAGGAAATCCACATATATAAGTAAGCCTTTGCATTATAAAATGTTTCCTGTGGGCTTTGTTGTATGTATCTGGATTTGTATGATAACATATCAAAATAATTGGAAAAAGAATCTTCTGATGCAAATAATAAACATGATCAGGATCAACAATACAAGATTAGAGAGGAATCAGTGTAGTCTGTGACACTGCCTCAAGACCACAAGTAATCCTCAAATGCCCTTTTGTGGATCTCTTCTGAATGCCAAACAATGGTAGTACAATTTCCTTCCATTTTGAGCTGGAAATTATACAACTGTAGTGTAAATTCTAATGTAGAAGAATTCTTCATCCTAAACAGAACACATGGAGAAGGGACCAGCAAATCTTACCCTACCCACATTTGTGATATATATCTTTGCCCACTCAATCAAAAAATGATTTCCAAATCTGGTTCCATGGGCATAGTTTTTATGCATAAGACATCTTAATAATTAATTCTACAGATGACTTTTCTATTTTTCTCTCACCCTTTTTCCAACAACAGTGGTTCTCCCCATGTTATCCTCATAAGTATCCTGTGATATAGGTAAAAAAGACTATCTAATCCAGACTTATTCATTAAATTTCAGTAGAATTTGATCATAGTTTGGACACTTGGTAGGTGAGAGAAAGAGATTAATTCCATGTTCTTGTTGCCGAGATATTTTGTGCTAGCTAAAATTTTCGTCCATGCTATACAATCTAAGCATAGCAAAGACAGATAAATAATAATTAGCCATCTTTCTTATTCAGAAGCTCCATCTGTGCAATGCTGGCAACTGATGAGGGTTAACAAGAGCTGTTCATTTAGCAACTTTGCATTCAGTGCAGAATTGGTACTGTTTGATAATGAATATAGCCCCTCCCCTTTGTTTTGGCAATCATGATTCATTGTATTTATAATTTAGCGATCACAGTGTTCCCAAGCTCTGTTAATTGATGTTGCAGCTGCATTCCTAGATTATGCAAGAAGTACATTTATAATTACCGTATTTTCCAGCGTATAAGACAACTTTCTAAAGCATGCAAATTTTCTCCGAAGTCGGGGGTCATCTTATACGCCAAGTCATCTTATACGCTGGAAAATACGGTAGTTTCCCGCGTATAAGATGACTTTCTAACCATGCAAATCGTCTCCGAAGTCGGGGGTCGTCTTATACGCCGAGTCGACTTATACACCGGAAAATACGGTATTATGAAGTTTTGTATTGTTTCTCCTCTCCCAAGATCATTTCCTCTAACCATTTCAAAACTTGTTCAAGTGTGTCTCATGTAGTAAAATAACATATCAGTGCTCTTGTAACATAATCTCTTTTTATACAATGCACGGTAAACTTAGGTTTATTATCACAATGCAACTGAAAACATTGTACTTTGTGAGTTTATACTTTGTGAGTTTGTTGATATCTATGTGATATATGTTGTTCCTTTTTCTTTTTTGGGTTTTGTGTTCCGTGCTTTTATTAATCTACTTTTGTACAGAATGATCTTACAAATGAAAATGAGTGTTTTAAAAGTTTATTATACTTAGCCTAAATAACTATATTTTAAATATGACCCAAGACAATTCTTCTTTACTCAATGCAACCTAGACAAGCCGCAAGGTTGGACACTCGTGCCCTAAAGGGATCCACAGGCTGAAAGAGAGGGGAGAAGGTGTTTTGTGGTCTTTCATTGCCATACTGCATCCACTTTTCATATTCTAAAGCAATTCATGATCTGCAAATATTTTTTTACAATTTTTTTATTAAAAAAAGTTAAAAGACAAAACTCCCAAGAAATTTAAAACAACAAAGAAAAAACAAAGAAACAACACAAAGCATACAAGACATTTTAAAAGTGCATTTTAAAAAAAGAACCCCACACATATACACATATTCCCTGTGGTTGAATACTGATTAATACATTGCTACAATATTAGTTTCCACTCCTTGCAAAACACCCCCCCCCATTTTTTTAAAGCTAGTAAACCTATTTGCAAGCTATTGACTTGCTATATTAATCACAAAATAACAATAATAATGAAAAAGACAAGATTAGCGTTTCAAAACCCTCTGTTAATAAACTGTTAATGTAATCAACACTTAGAAAATTTGCCATGGCATCTTATCTATCCCAAATCATCACAAAAGATAAGAGTAATTTGTCCTGGATCAAATATCCATGTTTGTTTCTTGATACCATTTCTTATCAGTTGTTGTCTAGTTAAAAATAATACATTCAATCTCCACAATCGGTCTATCTTCCCAACAGAGTCCAGATAAAAATGATTTGCAATTAAGAGTAATAAATCCATTCCCCAATCTCCCCCAGTCCTTTTAAGAAACACCAATTTGTCACTTCTCCATGTCAGGCTTCTGCTATTGTAGACAAATGCAGACTTGAAGTTGAGGGGCATGTATGGAATCAAAGCAGTTCTCTGTATGTACAGTCGATATCTCTTTGATCTACAGCTTTCAAATTAGATTCCACCAAAGCTACATGCTTCCAAATATTTTCCATGACCATTATCATCTCATCAAACTTTTTTAAAAAGCTTTCAGCTAAAAGTTACATGTTGCCAGAAGATCTTTCCTCAGATTTCAGCCATTTCTTGTCTGTAATCTGAAACATTGTTTCTCTATGAAGCTTAACTAGAGAACAAAGGTGAAGCAGAAAGAAACAGGAAAGTTATTTTCTGGATATTTTGATCAAAGATTAAAAGAAAAGTTAAAAAGAAATAACCCAGGTATTTTGCAAATTAAAAGGATAACAAAAACCCTGTGGTGAGAATCCAATATTAATGTAAATCAAATAAAAACACTTCACCATCCACAAGCATGTCATGTTTCCATATGGAAAGTGAAAGTTATTTAGAACAACAGCATACATCGAAGGGGAAAAGAAAAAAAAAAGAACAGCTAAAGTCTAGCAGGGGATTGAAATAAATCAGCATTTAGCCAGCTGGTCTACTTTTACAGATTGAAAGCAAAGCAAAAATTCAAAAAGTGAAAATAAGACCCAGGCATGCTTAAGAAAATCCAAAATGCTGACAGGAAGATGGATGCCTGTGATTTTCTGACCACTCCCAAGGGGAACTGGAATCTTCAAGACTCCCTTTCCCAAATGTGTCCACGGCCATCTAAAAGTCATCTTGGATCATTTCTAAGTGCTCCCATTCAAATCCAAGGAGCACCACTGCCAGAAAACCAGCTTAGCCAGCAAAATCAGCACATCATGGGCAAGAGAAAAAAAATCTCCTTACTGTTCAGCAGACATCTTGGGGAGGAGCTCGGTCTGCAAGTCTTCATTTAGCTCTCTAAGATCCTTTTGTGCTTCCAACACAACCATGAAGTGAATGGCAACAACATTTATTTACAATTTTATGAGTTGCAGTTAGTGATTTTAAGGGTTAAAACAGATGCTCAAATGTAGAAGCTTAAGACACTCATTTCAACATTTAACTCCCTGAAAGAGTAGATTTTTACTAACAAACCTCAAAGTACTAAGGCCATCCTAAAAAAAATAGCAGCGGTTGAAAAATGGAGCCTTGCCATTTTTGATCTCATTAGTCATGTTCTTTGTAGTTATCAGAAAGGAAAAAAAATGAGACCTCTGGCTAGAAATATTCTCCATCCTAGATTCTAGAGAATCTCCAACTTTGATGAGATTTTTAAGAGGACTAAGGGCTATAGTAGATCAAAATCAGCAACAGTTTTGTTCTGCTCCTTCAGAAGAACATTCCCTGTGAAGATTTCTATGGAAGAGATGTATCTCTTCATGAAGTAGAAATAAAGTCTGACTCTAACTCATCTCATTATGCTTACTATACATTTTTTTTCTCCATTTTTTTTTTTTATGACAGGGGCCTCCTGGAGCAGCTGGTGCAGAAGGAAGACAAGGTGAAAAAGGAGCAAAGGTAAATGTTTTAAGTTACAAGAAGAACACATTTCTGCCCTGCCCGGGGTCACATTCATATGACTTCCATTGAAAATTTGGCTGTTCTTCTTAAGCCTTGGGCTAGGATATGTGAATCCCTATAAAACTTTACTTCTTCTGGTTGTACATGATCTTTATTCTTACTGTTTTATTATTTCTTGCTTTTAATGTTGTGAGCTTCCCAGTGTTTTGTCGAGCTGGGCAATCTCAAACCTGAACAAACAAACGAATGAATGAATCATAAATCAAGAGTAAAAGATGAATGATTGATTTGTCCAGAAGTGGTGAGGCTTTTATGACAAGATGAGGCACTGTAAATGCTATTAGGACAGTAAATGCTTCAGTTTCAGTTCCAAAATCCCAGGTGTTTTAAAGCATGTAGAAGAAGAAAGTAGCACCTGTCTCAGTTTTTAAAAGCAATAATGTCTTTTCTCAGAATCATGTGGCTGCGGAGAGCAGCCATACAATCTTAGGAAAAGGAGCTCATTAAGGAGCCGCAGATAATGTTCTCTCATGCACACCAAAACATCTTTTTGGAATCAGATCCTAAGAACTTTTCAGTCTTATCAGCAGCTATCAACTGAGACATTCATTATTCTACTAGGCTGTCTCTTGTTAATAGTCTGTTTATCCAAATGGTAACGTGTAACAGTTGTATTTATTGCAATCACCACTTCTTTTTTGCATTAAATTCTATGCATTCCTGTTGGCCAAAACTAATGAATATTATTTCAGTCCAAGTCTTTAGACATTTCAGAAGAAAAGGAAGGAGCATGGTCTAAACAAATGGAAATCTGTAGGAACGTCAGGATCTTAACACAAGAAAAAAGGTCACTGCAAATAGTTTAGGTTCATAATTTTCTTCTTTTGACCCATATACACAAATAAAATGAGTTTAAAGTAGACTAAGATGATGTCTACTTTTCTTATCTTTTGCGCAGGTAAAGGATTGGTTCTTGTACTGGTTGTGGAATTCTTATCAACTTACTTTTTCTTTATCTGTAAATAAATTGGTTCAACAGTATATGAATATTCACACTGAATATTATTTTATTTTATAGGGTGAGCCTGGATCAGAGGGTGCTCCGGGAAAAACTGGCCCAGTTGGTCCTCAAGGTCCTGCAGGAAAATCTGGCCCAGAAGGACTTAGGGGTATTCCTGGCCCTGTGGTGAGTGCATCGATCATAACTTTTTTCCTTTCTTGGTTCAGGTTTTCATAACGTGCTCTTCCAAATTAAGCTGAATTTATGTCTTTTTGCAGGGAGAACAAGGTTTACCTGGAGTTCCTGGTCAAGATGGCCCACCAGGTCCCATGGTAAGTATTTTGTTTGTGAAACTGCCTTAAAACATAGGCTGAATTTATTTTTCTGCTAGACTTCATCTTTTTGCTTGACATGGAACCGTATATATAAACCTTTAAAAGACTGTCAGATTGAAGTCATGCTACATCTTCGTTACTCTTTATATATCAGGGGTGTCAAACTGCCGACCTGCAGGCCGATTGCATCATAACAAAGGTCGTGCCCACTCCAGCTCTGGTAATGCAAAAAAAGTTGTGATATGTCACGACACATCACGTGATGTGATGAGTTTGATACCCGTGCTCTATATCAACACATGACAGAATAACATCACCATACTGCATTATAACTACCTGAAAAGCTTTGAACATATATAACAAGAATAGTGTTCATTTCTCTTTTAGCATCTGGTATGGCTTGTTATCAAAGCCCTAGTCAATATCTTTTAAGACTGATCATCGGCAATTTATTCTTGACTAGCAGAACTAGAAAGCAGAGGCATCAGAAAACCATCCATATTACTATAGAGTCATCTGTGCTCCTAGTTCTTCTTACACCTCCGATTTTAAACCAAATGTCAGTTTAGAATTACGAATTATATCTAACTTCAGAAGTAAATTTGCAAACCTTGTTTGACGAGGATAAGAAAAGCAACATTAATAATTAGACAGCTAGCCTTTTAACTCACTGATTCCTACCTGAAGTTCATATGTTGTTGTAGTTATTAACCTCAGATTATATCCAGTTTACTGCATTTGTAAACAGAATGCAAAGCCTTAGGTAAAGCAAGAATACTGAATGTGTCATAGTAAATATATGTGTAATCTTCATGAACTATACATTTGCCTGGAACATTTCCATCTACTGCTACCTAAAAGAAGAAAAGTTAAAAGTTAGTAGTTGGAATTACCTGTGCATTCCTAACACAGTTACTCCTAATGATATCCTATTAAGTTCTTCTGGGCTTCACGTGTAAGTGTGCAAAGGATTACAACCTGAGATATTTTATTCCCTGCCCTCCCATCTGCAGCCTTCTCATCACTGCGAGCAGCTGTTCAATGAATAATTAATAACATATTCCGATGCCTACTTACTCATAAGTGAGTCTTATCACTTGCATTAAATGAGATTTATGTTGCAGTCCGATGCTTGCTTCTTTCAGATTTAGTTGTAATAATTCAGTTCCAGCTTGATATAAGTCCCTAAATGGATACTTTATTCTGCTAAACATGTTTAGAATAGGTTGATATTACTCTGTACAGATAAAATAGTTGAAATCCTTTCTATACATTTAAAAATAACTGGTGTTGCATGACATGAAACATTAGCCTATAATTTTCACCTGTTATTTATAGGTTTCACGTACTATCTTCCATCTTCATCCTTCTCTTGTAATTGCCCTACCTATAACATTGACCTGGCTATTCTAAAATAAATGTGTGCATTTACCTTTTAACTATTGCAAAAGAAGTATTGTAACACATTTCCTTCATTCATCTCTAACCTGGGAGTGGATAATTTTTCAAAAATCTCATTCTCTCAGCTTGAAACTGAGGTAGGTCCCTATGCCAGCAATAAACATGGCATATATAACTCAATTGATTGAGTTATATACATGACTTACAGCTTTGTTTAGATCAGACAGAGAGAGAGAGAAAAAGTTGCACTAACTTTAAAAAAAACAACCATCGGATTTCCTCTAAATGTCATAGTTGCAGATGATATACTTTTCTATTGCTTTAATAATAAGGAAGCTCCCTGTTCTCAGACAAATAATTTTGAAAGACTTCAAATGAAAGAAAAGATGCTTAGGAGAAATGATCAACAATGAAATCAAAGCAATAGCACTTAGACTTATATACTCCTTCACAGTGCTTTACTGCCCTCTCTAAGCAATTTAGTGTCAGCATATGGTCCCCAACAATCTGGGTCTTCATTTTACCAACTTCGGAATGATGGAAGGCTGAGGTCAAACTTGAGCTGGTAAGGATCGAACTCCTGGCAGTGAGTTAGTGTGCAATACTGCATTCTAACCACTGCACCACCACAGGTTGTTAGTTGTAACCTTCTTATAGCTTTTTTTCCTGTAACGTGGAGCTCATTTGTGATGTTAAGCTCCCAGAGAAAAAGTGGATATCAGTCTGATATAATTAATACATTAATTAATAAAACTCACTTGCACCCAGATTGCGCTTCTGTGCAGTTTTACAGACGGAGGCCAATTGGCAAACAGGTTGAACTGAAATAAAATGACCTTCTTAAGCCTGCCCAATATCACAAAGACAACAATAAATGTCAGGTAAAGCAGGATAAAAACCACAGGCAACATTAGCCCGATGAATTACTCAGATAAATTTCTTGTAAGAGCATATTGTTAAAGGTCATCTTGTGCTTTGTAGCACACTGAATGACATTGGTCATTGAATGCTGTGAGATACGATTACATCTGAACATGCAAAATCTTTGATGAACTTGATTCACAAATTTCCACCATCTATAATAATAATAATAATAATAATAAACCCCCAGTGAGGCACTACCTTGACGTGGTTGTGGGGCTTGTGTACTCTGAGGAAGATGAGAGCTATGCCAGAGGTTCAACCATACTGGACAGGTCTCATCAGAGGAGTCAGACAAAGAGTGTCTCTCCCATAAAAATATGGTGAGACGTAAATTTCAGAATGCCATACCGGCTCGGACGTCGCCCGGGTTAACAAGGTCCGCGCTAGATATTGGAGTTCCTGGATATCTGGTGAAAAATGGGTTACAGGACTCAGGACTGTTGGCTGAGCAACCAGGGCCAGCAGCTGCAGAACTACTGGAAGAAAAGGTGTTTACCCGTCGCAGATACACAGTGATGGAAAACAAAGAAATAATGATCTGTTACTACAGATCAAGTCCAACAAGAAGAGGATATCTAAAACGAATGCACCAGTTCTGGAAAGAACAACATCCAGAATCAGAAATAACAGAACAGAGACTAGCAGATCAACGCCGATTTATAACACGAAATAAAGTATTTACAGAAACAGAATTGGACGAACTGCAAAGGTTTACCCAGGGCAAAGAAATCAAAGCCTTACAAGAAGTAATTCAGAATGTAGAGGCAAACCAGGGGGAGTTGGCAGTGAAAGAATCCAGTAGAGATATACAACTGTTCTCATTTGGAAACCAGGCACCTCTTCCTCAGGAAGAACAAAACCCTCTAACTAAAGAAATAAAAGAATTGAAACAAAGAATAATTGAGCATCTAAAACAGCACAAAAACAACAGAATAAGGCTACCTGCATTGAAGCTTGTTCCAAAGAAACAGCTAGCACAAGCATTAAAAGATGCAAATACTGCAATAGCAAGTATAAGCACCAATTCACTGCAAGAAACAAACCAACTAATGTACAGCACAGCTGCAGTTATAACAGAATACCTGGGATGTAAAATCAACAAAAAAGAAAAACAAACAAACAGTGCACCAGAAAAATGGAAGGTTAGACTAGAAAATAAGATCAGCAAGTTAAGATCACATGCAAGCAAGCTAGAACAGATGAAAGAAAAGAAGCTGAAGAACAAGAAGACCAAAGAATACCTAATCAAGAAATACCACTTAGAAACAAGGAAGATCAAGGAAGCACTGGAAATAATAAAGCAACAAATAACAGCTATAGCCAGGAAAATCAGTAGATATGAAGCTCGAATTGCAAACTATAGGCAGAACCTCCAATTTCAATCCAATCAGAAACGTTTCTACCAATCCATCAATGGAGAAACTGCAAGGAATCAGTCAGTACCTGACAAGGAAGAAACAGTGCAGTTCTGGAAGCAGATATGGGATAACCCAAAGAAATACAACAAGGATGCGGCTTGGTTAAAAGAGGTGGATGCAAATAAAACAGAAGTTGAAATGAAAGAACTAGTAATAACAACAAAAATGGTAGAAAAAAGAGCAAAGAAAATCAAAAATTGGTCAGCACCAGGTGAAGATGAACTGCATGGGTTTTGGTTGAAACATCTAACTGTTATACACCCACTCATTGCCAAGCAGTTCAACAATATACTACAAGGAGGAGAAATTGAAAAGTGGCTAACAACTGGGAAAACCTACCTAATAATGAAAAATCCAGCAAAAGGGGCAACACCAGGTAACTACAGGCCAATTACCTGCTTACCAACAACTTTCAAATTACTAACTGGTGTGGTAGCTGATGCAGTACAACAGCATCTAGTTGAAAACAATCTCTTTCCACCTGAGCAGAAAGGAAACCGCCCCAATAGCAGAGGAACAAAAGATCAACTCCTAATAGACAAAATGATCTTGGAAAACTGCAAGAGAAGGAAGACCAACCTGAATGTGGCATGGATTGACTACAAAAAGGCATTTGACTCTCTGCCACATGATTGGATAATCAAGTGCCTAGAAATAACAGGAGTCAGTAGAAACATCAGAAAATTTGTGCAAAGATCGATGGCACAATGGAAGACACAGTTGCAGATCAATGGTGAGAGACTGGGAGAGGTTAATATCAAGAGAGGAATATTTCAAGGAGATTCATTATCACCATTACTATTTGTTATTGCACTGTTTCCTCTGTCAACAATACTGAATAACTCAGGACATGGCTATCAAACATCAAAAACATCTGCTAGACTATCCCACCTCCTTTACATGGATGATCTGAAGCTGTATGGAAAAACATCATCTGAAATAGAATCGCTGCTCAACACTGTCCGTATATATAGCCAAGATATTGTAATGGAGTTTGGCTTGGACAAATGTGCCACACTTACTATCAAACAAGGAAAAATAGTGAAAACTGAAGGAATCAAGATGCCCCACGAAAATAACATTAAGAGTCTGGATGAGGAAGAGTACTACAAATACTTGGGTATCCTTCAAGCTGACAACATCAAGCACACTGAAGTCAAGAAAAAGATTAGAGGTGAATACATCAAGAGAGTGAAGAAGATCTTAAAGTCCAAACTCAATGGAGGAAATACCATAAAGGCAATCAACACCTGGGCAATCCCAGTCATTAGGTACACAGCTGGAATAGTGGACTGGACTCAAGCAGAACTAAAAGCAATGGATAGGCAGACCAGAAAAATAATGACAATGAATCATGCCCTTCATCCACGCAGTGACATTGATAGACTTTATCTACCAAGGCAAATAGGTGGGCGTGGAATGCTACAAGTACATCAGATGGTTGAAGAAGAAAAAATGGCTTTGGAAGAATATCTGAAGAACAATGATGAAGATGCACTGAAATTAGTATATCAGGAAGGCTTACTAACTACTGGAGAGACCAAACTGGCCTACAAGAAAGACCAAATGAAGAACAGAATAGAGGCATGGGAAGACAAAGCACTACATGGCCAATACATGAAAAAAATAGCTGGGAAAGCAGATAATAATAAAACCTGGCAATGGCTAAGAGCAGGAAAATTGAAGAAAGAGACCGAGGGACTAATTCTGGCTGCACAAGACCAAGCCTTAAGGACAAATGCATACAAAGTCAAAATTGAGAAGACAGCAACAGACAGTAAGTGCCGCCTATGCAAAGAAGCTGAAGAAACAGTGGACCACTTGGTAAGCTGTTGCAAGAAGATTGCACAGACTGATTACACAGCGGCATGACAAAGTAGCAACAATGGTGCATTGGAAGATCTGCAAAAAATATCATTTGCCTGTAAGCAAAAACTGGTGGGATCATAAAATAGAGAAAGTCATAGAAAATGATAAAATTAAACTGCTCTGGGACTTCAGAATTCAAACAGACAAGCACCTGCAACATAACACCCCAGACTTAACAATTGTCGATAAGAAAGACAAAAAAGTCTGGATAGTGGACGTGGCAGTGCCTGGAGATAGCAGAATAGAAGAGAAAGAACTGGAGAAGATAACAAAATACAAAGACCTACAAATAGAAATAGAAAGACTGTGGCAAAAGCAAGCAAGGGTAGTACCAATAGTAATAGGCTCCTTGGGTGCAATCCCAAAACAACTGGAGCACCACTTGAACACCATTGGCATTGACAAATTCGCTATTAGTCAATTGCAAAAGGCGGCCTTATTAGGAACTGCTTCCATCCTGCGACGATACCTGTAATACCATCAAACATCCACATCTGCCTATCCCAGGTCCTGGGTAAGGACTCGATAGGTAGACAAAATGCCAAATCCAGTCTGAACATCTGGCTGACTGTGCGATGATCTCCAATATAATAATAATAATAATAATAATAATAATAATAATAATAGAGTTGGAAAGGACCTTGGAGATCTTCTAGTCCAACCCCCTACTCAGGCAGGAAACCTACACCATTTCAGACAAATGGCTGCCCAGTCTCGTCTTAAAATCTTCCAGTGTTGGAGCATTAAGAACTTCTGGAGGCAGGTTGTTCCACTGATTAACTGTTCTCACTGTCAGGAAATTTCTCCTTAGTTCTAGGTTGCTTCTCTCTTTGGTTAGTTTCCATTTGTTGCTTCTTGTCCTGCCTTCAGGTGCTTTGGAGAATAGCTTGACTCCCTCTTCTTTGTGGCAACCCCTGAGATATTGGAACACTGCTATCATGTCACCCCTAGTCCTTCTCTTCATTAAACTAGACATACCCAATTCCAGCAATCGTTCTTTATATGTTTTAGCCTCCATTTCCCTAATCATCTTTGTTCCTCTTCTCTGTAATCTTTCTAGAGTCTCAACATCTTTTTTACATCGTGGTGACCAAAACTGGATGCAGTATTCCACGTGTGGCTTTATCAAGGCATTATAAAGTGGTATTAACACTTTGCATGATCTTGATTCTATCCCTCTGTTAATGCAGCCTAGTAGTGTGTTGGCTTTTTTGACTGCTGCAGCACACTGTTGGCTTATATTTAAGTGATTGTCCACTAGGACTCCAAGATCCCTTTCACAGTTACTCTATTGAGCAAGGTAACACCTATACTGTACCTGTGCATTTGGTTTTTCTTGCATAAATGTAGAACCTTATTTTCTTCACCACTGAATTTCATTTTTTTAGGTAGCACCCAATGTTCAAGTCTGTCAAGATCCTTCTGTATCTTAAGTCTATCTTAATGTTATTTTTCTTGATATCTTTAGGGTCCACCCGGCTTGCCAGGATTGAAAGGGGATCCAGGTTCGAAAGGCGAAAAGGTACATGGAAATATATCTTTAGTATACAGCTCATGCAATAACTATTCCATAAAAACATAATTATCACTTCACTGGATGCTATTCTTTCAGTTGTATTATTTGACAGCAAATCATATTTTTATATCTACTTATAGGGACATCCTGGATTGATTGGATTGATTGGACCTCCAGGAGAACAAGGAGAAAAGGGTGACAGAGGTCTACCTGGTACACAGGGATCTACGGGATCAAAAGGAGATTCAGTTAGTAAAAACTGCACACAGAGAAATTCTTTTCTTTACCTTTTAATTCTGTAACTGTTTAGGCTATGTACAAATTAGTAGCTTGTTGCACAGCCTTTAGCATTAGTAAATTGGTTATTTTACAATCATGTCCACTGTCATATAATTCTGGATTGGCTTCAGGCTTACTTTTGCTTGAATGGAAAAATTCCTCACTATTTCAGAGAGTCTGAGTTCTGCAGAGCAGATTTTCAGAAATTAAAGAGAGGGCCAAGGAGAAAAAAGTAATTGGAAAAAATGGACTTCTCTGTTCTTCAACAGGAATGCCCAATGAAGAGAGTTTTAGTAATAAAATTTCTGGATCAAGGAACAGACCTGCAAGATCCATCACAGCAGACTCTGCACCAACATAGGCACATTGTGATGGATAGCATCACATTTGCTGTGTTTTTCTTAAATTAACAACCTCCATGTAACTCTCTTTTGAAAATTGAATCTAAAAAAAGTTTGTAATCCATTTCAAATAACTTTTTCTGTCTCTAACACTTCTCAATCTATTTAAAATGTGCCAAAACTAATCTGGGCTATTTTGACCATTTGCAGATCTGTTTAGACATTTATTTATTTATCAAAATTCTATACCACCCATTTCACCTCTGTGATTCTGGGAAGTTTACAACAATGTAATAAAACCATATAAATACATAAATAGAAGTATAGCTTAAAAACAGAATTAAAAACAGGTCAAAACATATAAGTAAAAATAAATCAGGTTAAAATTCAAAAGCTAAGAAGTTAACAAGGCAGCCGGAGTGTCCTTGGGCCACCAGCCATCCCCAGGCTGCATCACACTTTTAGAGTCCCATGCTAATAAGCAAAATCAGGTCTTAACACTTTTCCAGAAAACCAGAAGAGTGGGACTCATCTTGCCTCTGGAGTTAAGATGTTCCACAGGGCGGGGAGCAGCAGCTGAGAAGGCCTTCCTCCTAGGTCCCACCAGTCAAAACTCGTTGACCAGCAGGATATTCAATTTTAGATATATCTATCTGGCCAATAGCAGAACATCATGAACTTCCAACCAATCAGTGCTTCCTTGTTAAGTTTTCAAGGCACAAAATTCATGTCCCATTCCATCCCTAAAAAGCCATAGTTTCCCTTAGAAAATACATCGCAAACACGTCCTACATATATTCTGTTCGTATAAATTATAATAAAATTGCAGAACCAGTTTGAGTTCCTTCCATATAAGCAAGTGTGAATTGGTAACAAATATTAGCAAATGCATTAAAAATCCTCAAATCCATCCTGGTCTTCATAGCAGCCAATTATTTTGTCTTACAAAATATTAATGCTGGCATACCAGAACTAGAAAATGAAGGGGAACAAGGAGCATGCATTTCTTCAAGCAAAAAAGCAATGGTGCTATGCTGACTTTAAAGCAGCATACCCTGGCTTGAAATAGCATTTCTCTGTCCTCAGATTAAAAAAAAAAATCATGGGTATGTCAAAATTATTACAGTTACAAGGTTCTCAATATAATATCATGTGGTAATGGGGACATATCGTGCCCGACTCCCTTAACCTCATGTTCATTTGGAAATCCACTCTGTGCTTCTCAAAACTGCAAAAAAAAAAAAAAAAAAGAGAGAGAGAGAGAGAGAGAGCTATTTTGTTTTAAAACAAATGCTTACCTATTTAAAAAAAACTTCCTTTAGAAACATCTACAAAGAATGACATCATGGAAATTTTCATTTAAAAACTGAGGAAGATCAATCAATAAAAAGCAAACCGTAAAATGGACTAGAGTTTTACTGATCTGAATATCCATACATCAGGCTCATGGCCTTTGATGAGAAAAAGTACTATATGTATTAAGCCATAAACAGGATGGTCTGCATCTTTTGATAGAGCAATGGTTTATGAGCAAAACAAAAACTAGCTATAGGAACTTGGGGTGTGATTGCAGCCAAAAGAGAGACTGAAAGACAGGAGAAAACTTCAGGGACCACAACAGGCCCTCACAGCAGAGGAAATGTTCTCCTAAGAAACTGGCAGAATCAATTGGAGACATTATATAACACAGAAGGTGTCATTTCAGGCCACTTCACCCGTGTACATTAGTATGTTCTATATTGCTTACATGTAGACTTTTGAGACAGGATAAGAAAACAACCATTTCTATAATGGAGCATCCTTGTGGTAGGACAAGGAGACAATGTGAATCTGGCTTGGGTCTTTCCAGTTCTCAAAGATATTTTAAAAATGTATTTATGAATGTTCATTTATTCTAATTTATCATAAAATACTATAGAAAAATGGAAAAGTTACAAAAGCAAATAAAGAAAACACCAACAAAGCGAAAAAGAAAAATATTTCCCAGATGCAAAATCAATACAGAGATGGCTAATCCAGTGTATACAGTGTTTGGAGATGTACTTTCAGTGAAATTAAAACATTAATAATTCCAGAAATCCCAAAGCACTTCAGCTAGTGTTAGCTTCATTCCAGTAAGTGATACATGGCTGAAAATATTCTGGTAATTGAGAGCCGATTTTAATTTTACTGAAATTTGCTTAAGACTATTCATTGCATTCCAGATCTAAATGTAATCTTTTTCTTTATTTTTCCAGTTATTTGTCCTACTCGCTCTAGCAATATAATTCCATTGACTTTCCATTAGTGTTATACACCAATGTGCCCCTTGAGACCATAATTAGATTTATGGATTAAAATGAAATCTCTTTCTATATCATCTTTATAATAATTACATAAGAATATTAGTTTTTTAATCCACCTATGAATAAAGTCTGTGCACTCGGGCTGGTGGCTTCAGAGGTTTCCTTTCCTTTTAAACTTTACTGAGCAGTAGTAAAATGGAAGTAATCAGAGTAAGATCTCTTCACTTTTCTACATCAACATCAATATAAATCCAGAACTGAACATCTGTTCCTCAATTTCAGGCAAGTTTTTTTTCCCCTAGTTTTTTTTCTATATCATTCTCAGGGTGCTTTTGAAGTTCGTTTCATGGTGTTTTGGTATAAATTATTGTGAGGTGATGAGGTTTGGAATTAGGTGTTCTATTACACATTTCTCTATTACTTTGATATCTCCCTGACTGCTGCTGCTTGCTCATCTGAAAAAAGCACCCAGGAGGAGTTTCTCCACATTTCTGCATTTAATTGACACATGGAGAGACAAGGGAGACTGCAGACTGCCAGAGGTAGAATTTCATTTGTAGGACAGGACACTTACTCTCCTTCCGTACCTTGTATCTAAGGAAGGGTTGGGCAACTGTGGTCCTTTTATGATGTGTGGACTTCAACTCCCAGAATTCCTGAGCCAATCATGCTCAGTTCACAAGTCATAAAGGGGCCATAGTTCCCCACCTCTGATTATGGGACTTCCACTAAAATGTTCTTTGCTTTTGGATGAAAAAGAGTTAAAAGCATTTACAGGTTGTCCTCAACTTATGACCACAATTGAGCCCAAAATTTCCTTTGCTAAACAAGGCAGTTGCTAAATGACTTTTGCCCCATTTCACAAACTTTTTGCCACAGTTGTTAAGTGAATCATGCGATCATTAAGCGAATCTGTCTTCCCCTATTGACTTTGGTTGTCGGAAGCCCATTGGGAAGATTACAAATGGTGGTCAGACGACCCCGGGACAGTGCAACTGTCATAAATACATGCCAGTTGCCAAGCGCCCACATTTTGATCATGTGACCCTGGGGATGTCACAATAGTCATAAGTGTGAAAATCGGTTATAAGTCACTTTTTTTTCAATGAGTCGTAACTTCAAACAGTCACTAAACAAATGGTTGTAAGTCACTGACGACCTGTGTATGCCTTTCCAATTAAAAGACAATACAATGTTTCCTAACCTTGGCAACTTTAAGGTGGGTGGACTTCAACTCCCAGAAATCCCCAGCCAGCAATGCTGTTTTTAATGTAATAAGCTAGCAGTGATTTTACACATACTCTTTTTCTAGGGAATTCCTGGACCAGCTGGCCCACTTGGTCCTCCAGGCCCTCCTGGTTTACCTGTAAGTAACTATACCCAGTTTACCTTGTTTTAGCTCATTATATAGACACCTTTACAAATACAATTTTGTGTAACTGTGTCTTACTTTTTCTATAGGGTCCTCAAGGCCCCAAAGGTTCTAAAGGTTCAACGGTAAGTTCCTCCACACAGATTCTCCCACCTCCCCCTTTGCCTCCCCTCCCGTCAGCCTTGGTGTGGCCCACTATTCTTTTTCAATTTATGAGGTTTATTAAAATTATATCATTCTACCCCCTTCTTAGGGTCCTGGTGGCCAGAAAGGCGATGGTGGTTTACCTGGACCTCCTGGGCCTCCTGTAAGTAAGACTCCTTTTGATTTGATCGAAACTGAGTATACTATTATAGATGTTGACTGCAAAGCATAGCCTTTAAATATGAGATAAACATCTGAATTTAATAGCGTGTGGTTGTCCCCTGATAATCTTCAAGGAAGGCTAAAGCAGGGACTTTTTAAAGAAAGCCAACAATACCATGGATATTTTTAGTTATGTACAATAATATCAGGCCAGATTAAGGCCAACTGATATCCTATGCACAGCCCAGCAATGGTGCTATGTTACAGGTTATTAACTATAGTGTACAACAAATACTTCAATGCAACCTCTGCGGGTGCTTTATTGTTAGGACATCTTTTTTGTTATGTTCAGTTCTTGATGAAACAGCCAAATACCCTTACGCTTATTAACAGTGATATTTTAAACCATAATTAAGATGGATAATATTTATTTCACTGTATTCTCAGTGGCTTAACCTACTTAAGCATTAGAGTGTTTATCATTTTTAATCAATACTCTATAAATATCACTGTATCTGAATAATATAATGCATTATGTAAGTTTTACAACACTTTAAAAAAAACCCACTGGTGACTCACAATGGAAGCAAAATTCTCCTACCATAAGACAAAAAAAAAAGTGCTATTTGATGACACTTTCAAATCAAACTTTAAAACTTTGGTCAAAGTAAAGGTTTGCTTTTGACAATGCAAATTAAAATGAAACACATCAGACTAGGATAATTACCCTCCCCCCCAAAAAAAAGACTAAAGTTGAGTGTAGTAGTGAAAGCGTTAAGGGCATGATAAATATGGGGGAAAAATTGTGATGCTCTCTTCCCTCGTTGCTCTAAACATGTGCTTATTTTGCTTAATGGTTAATCCATGGCTGAATAATATACAGATCGGTGCCTGTGCTCTGGTTCTGTAGGAATCCAGGGGCAAAACTTACATTGGTAGGCAGCCCCTGACCATTTGGGAGATACTAGAAGAATGCACCAAAAATGTTGAGAGTAGTTAGCTTTCTACCTGCGTGAGTAGTTAAGAATGTTTTCTTTTGTCCCAGAACGGAGAAAAGATGCAACTTAATAATTAAATAATAAACCAAGAGATTGACATGGATAATTTTCCTTTATTAGATTTACAAAAGAAGCTTGTTTAAGTTTTATATAAATATGTATAGTCTTTTTTATTCTTTCATTTTCCTTTTTTCTTTTCTGCACTTTCTACTCTTTCTATTCCATAATTCTTTTATTTGTATTAATATTTATTATTGCAATTATAATCTTTCAGTAAATTACATTAAAAAAATGAAAATTTTGCCAGTAAAATTTCACCAGGAGTCCCAGAATGATTCAGAGAACGATTCCTGCCTGTTTTGTCCACTCTAAAAACAAAGAATTAGTTTTTGGTTTGGTGGAACCAATAAAAATAGCTTTGTTTTCTTGGCTCATTTGGATTATATACCATAATTAAAAGGTTCATCTCATTTCCATATTTCTTTCTCTTAGCTGGACTAAGCCTTTAATAGCCAGAGAATGTAGCTAATTTGTATATCCCCATATTTCCTAGTTGTTAAAAGTTGAACATAGGCCAAAGGTTGGCCAAAGTTGGTGCCTTCCTTTTATAATTTGTAGTACTTGTTATAGGAGCAAATCTCAAAAGGGGAAAACTATTTTCTGCTGAAAAGATTGGAGCAAGAGGACTGTCCATGATAGAAATGTTTCTTTCTCTTTCATGTTAATACATAATATCAAGAAAATATGGGAAGCTGTTACCTGGTCACCCCAAACCTGGTCACCCCATATCAGAGTCTAGGCACATGCATGTGGACAACTAAAAGGAGAAAGCAACAACATTTTAAATTAATATACTCAGCCTTCTTTATTTTTTTTCAAAATTGAAATACATTATTAGTTGTGACTCTTCTGCCTTCCTGGTAAACACCTGGTTGTGGTTCTTATAAACTGTATGACATTTCTATTTGAACAAACCAGTGGTGGGATTCAAATATGTGAACAACTGGTTCTCTGTGTGGATGCTGCTTCTGGAAGTCCATTCTGGGCCTGCCTGGGCAACAAAAAATTAGCTACTGTTTCTGCCGAAGTGGTGCGAACCGGCTGAATCCCACTACTGGAACAAACATTTATTTGCATAATGCTTATCTATTTTATAATAAATTCATGATGTAATAATTTTCTTTTTCATTAAGGTTTCATTTTCCCTTCTGGGAGAACCTCTAAGCTTTGGTCAAGTATTGTGGTTATTTGTATTATTTGTATATTTGTATTTTTTTTAAAATGGAATGAAAAGCTATTGGCTCTGTGTTCCCAGGGACCTCCAGGTGAGGTTATTCAACCGTTGCCAATGCAGGCCTCCAAAAAGTCCAAGAGATCCATAGATGCCAAGCTATCTATTGCAGAAGATTACACTGATGGAATGGAAGAGATCTTTGGCTCGTTGAGTTCTCTGAAACAGGATATTGAACACATGAAATACCCAATAGGCACTCAGAACAACCCAGCTCGAACCTGCAAGGATCTGCAGCTCTGTCACCCAGATTTTCCAGATGGTAGGTTAATATTGCCTTATAAAAGCAAAATTTTCCAAAATCTTCATTTGCTAACACCATTCTAGTTACATTGGTTTGGATGTACACTACCAGTTCTCCAAGGTCCATATCACATGTCCATTGTCCTATTTTAAGAAGTTAATTTGGAGATAACTTTGGAGCTACAGCAAACTGAGTGACTTTAATTATGTGCCTTAAGGTTTGGTATACGTTGCTAAATACGTTCAGAGGATCAAAATGTTTGTAGTTACCTGAAACACGCACACATTTTTTTGCTTTAAAAATACAAAATACTGCTTTAGATTTATACAGAAATGCATCAGTAATATTTCTGGCACACAATTGCAGTAAATTAAGTGTTTCGCTATTTCACAATTTTTTTGCTTTCACATTTTTCCTTATTACACACAAAAATGCTCCACTCATTAAATCATTGTTCCTCTATAAAATAGAATGAAACACCATGCTCTTTGTGCACCACACATATTAATTCTGCATCTGGACTTAAAACTGTAACAGGAATGCTTCAGTTAGCCCTACCAAACTGACTAGACTAAGAACTCCATTCCACAGGAAGGCTAAAACTACTTTTATTGAGATTAGCTATACTTATAACAGAATCTTGCAAGTCCAGTTGTGCTGTGCCTCCACATCCTTCTTATAATTCAGTGAATTAGGGAGGCATCTGTTTGAACTACTTTTGAATATTATCTGGACATTCCGGATTGAAAAAAAAAAATATGTTGCAAACTGTTTTGCTTAGGTAACAGATCCTGCATATTTCCCATCAAAGTCATCTTTCTTACTCTCTTCCTCCCTCAATTCTTTTCTAACCAATATAGCAGTTGAATCAAACAGAAGGTTGTTAATTCCTTCTTTCTACAAAGCTGGGAATTATTGCTTATGAGGAGTTTATTTTTTATTAGGATATCAAGCCTTCTGGATGAGTACTGGAGATTGTCTCCCTCCCAAAAGTTCCTGTTGTAGAAGCAATTTTCCACCTCCTGACATTTTTTTGTGTCTATTATGTTTGAGTGTGGTACACCAAGTGTGGTACATTAAATTATATATTTATTGTCCAAGATTCACAAAAGAAGCTCAAAGGAATTGATCTTTGCCTTTTTGATATCTGATGGCTGTCATATCTTCAAATACATGCCAGGAAATTTTGTCCTCAGGGATGGCAAATCATCTCACTAATTCTTTGAAGAAAAAGAGAAATGAGAGCTCAGCAAACAAGGTTACTGGGTTTTTAAATCAAGTTCAGACTTCACCAATTGGATTTAGCACCAGTGATAACTATTTCTTCTGCTGAATTTGCTGGACACCAAATTTCATTGGCATGCCAAGAAAAGTGAAGATTAGGCAGTTACAAAATCACCACATGAAGGAGAGATAATAGGGTACATCCCAGTAACTATTTTGAGTCAATAATGGGTATGTTGACATCATTTGTGCTGCCCCTTCCCATGACAGAGCTTTACTGGGCCTCAGGAGAGATGATGAGCAATGTTGTTTCCCATAGTATCCTCCTTGTGAGATATCATCAATTGGAGCAACTTTTCACAATCTTGGAATTAGTTATCTCATTAGTACCCCTGGCAGGGCTACATCCCATCACAAAGATTCGTATACAGCCTGTCTCAGGACAGAGAATAACAAGAGGTGTATGATCAGTTTTTACTTGAAAAGCACTTCCAGCCTGCTGCCTGGAACATCACACACACACACACACACACACACACACACACAAATCTTGATCTATATGGCTTCCACTTGGAATTAACATGAAAGTCTTTGAAAAGCTGGCTTGGCTCCCAGGGATTGGGATTGGGATTAAGATAATGGCTGAATTCTGTTGATTTTCTTTTTCTAATGACTTGGATTTGTTTTCTATGGATGTACACATTTCTTTTCCTTTTTGTTTTATGGTGCTTATTTTTTAAAATGTAAGCCACCAACCACTGTTTGGGAATTGAACAGGTTCTAAATCCAGATGGATGGATGGATGGATGGATAGGTAGGTAGATAGATAGATAGATAGATAGATAGATAGATAGATAGATAGATAGATAGATAGATAGATAGATAGATAGATAGATAGATAGGCACTGTCCTCTTGGGCACACTATTATTAGGTTCTAAACTAGAGATAATGCTTTTGAATTACGCCACAGAAATGGATGTGAGCTACTGTGTATCAATAGCCCTGTTCTTTTCCTTCCTTCCTTCTTCTCTCCCTCCCTCTCTCCCTGGAACCAAATGAGGATCCTTGTAAGCTTTCTCCGGCTTCTAAGCCATTTACTTCTAAAAAAAATAAATTATACAAGTTTTAGCAGGTGTGATACAGTTCTGTTTCAGTTCCCATTGAGAATTAACTGAGAATAATGAAAATAGTCTAAACAAATAGTCTAAACAAATATAACACACAGCTTAATATGATATCAGTTCATAAAGAGGATTTCAAAGTGGTTGTCATGGTTCTTTGTGGAAGCTTCTCCTCCAGCCTGCCAGCCCACAAGCCTATTTATATATCTGCATTTCTAGGATGGTTTAAAAAAAAAAAAAATCAGGGAGGGATGTTGAGTACTGGTTTTGTTGTTGTTGTTGTTTTCTTGTCTAATGTTCTGCCCATCCAAACAGCAGACAAATACTGCCAAGCACATACCTAACTGTATCTTTCCTGTGTTAACATCATTCTTGTTTTCAAAAGCAAACAGTGACTTCTTTTTATGGACAGATCCAATCTCCAAAAAAGGCTTACCAGAAGCCTGGTAATCAACAGTGTGACATATTGGAACCTCAGTTCTTCTTTGAGGAGGAGGAGAAAATGAACATGGGTACAAGACACCCGTATGCTAGGTTGTCTTAAAACAGGAAGGAAAATTTATGCACAGACTTTGTTTTAATACAATATACTATCTGCCCTGTCGAGCTTGTTTTCAGTTCCTTTTGTTGCCGAAATCACCATATGTATCACTCCCATCCGTAGGGGCACATCAAGCTGTGCTTTCTGCCTTTTATGGACAGGATAACAAATGTTGACTTTCACACCCCTCCTAAAACAAGCCAGACCTGGTGAGGCAGCAATCTTTTGAGACAGGCTAGAGATGCCTGTTATATAAACATCTGAGCCACACAGGACCACCAAACAAACTGGCAAATATCCATGATCTGAAAACAGCAGAAGGTAAAAGCTCAGGGTTTAAACTGTGAGACATAAGACAAGTTTCATTCTTGTCTTATCACAAATCTAATGCGTTTTGCATCTTTGGTTCATTCGGATTATAGACCAAAATTAAATGGTTTAATCTCACTTCTATATTTCTTTCTCTTAGCAAGAGAAAACCTTGGCTAGCCAGAGAATGTAGCTAGTTTGTGTATCTCCATACTTCCTAGCCAGTGGTGGGATTCAAATATGTGAACAACTGGTTCTCTCTGTGGATACCACTTCCGGGAGTCCGTTCTGGGCAACAAAAAATTAGCTACCGGTTCTGCTGAAGTGGTACGAACCGGCTGAATCCTAGCTATTAAATAACTATTAACCACTGTTCCTAGCTATTAAATAACTTGTTGGGTATGCAAAAAGAGACAAGAACTTTCCCCAAATGGCACTGACATGCTGTTCATCTTCAAATCATAGTGATGTTTATTGTTATGGTATTTTTCAAGGAAATAATTTCCCTTTTATCTCTAGTGTACGTTGTGGTCAAGCTTAACAATATATGGACATACATTTCTATGGAGAGCTTTTTAGTTTCTTAACTGTCTTATTTATTGTATTCCTTTAGTTGCACAGGTATTTCTAATCAGACCCTTGATAATGGTTGCTCCGTTTGAGAACTGCTTTCAGTATTTTCCTTTCTGTGCTGGCTTTTAGCCTAGACATAAAGCAAAGAAGAGGGTGGTTGGGAATATCCTTGAGCCTTTTGGAAAGTCAGCATTTTGGTCAAGCTTTCCAAATCTGGTCTTTCCAAATATCAGTCTTTTCCAACAGCAAGTCCGCTCTATAGCTTCTCTCCTTTTTTAAAAAAATCTTGCCTCTGCAGGGTTATCAGTTGCAGATTTCTCCTTTTCTCCAAGTATCCTCTCTTCAGTAGTTCCTTGACACACACAGTACTTCCAGTCCACTCAGCAGAGGCACAACACCAACAGTCTCTCCCATCACCTAACAGATCTGCCATTTCATATTTTTTCATCCCAAAGGCAGATGTGCCCGCTCACAAATATCTTTATTAGGAATGAAACTTTTGGACATATATATATATATATATATATATATTATATATATATATATATATATATATAATATATATATAGGTCTTTGGTTGTTCGGGTTTTCTCCCGCGTAAATTGGAGAAAAAATTCAATTTTAAAATTCCAATTTTACGCGGGAGAAAACCCGAACAACCAAAGACCTATATACAAATACCCGCGAAAACCTCAGAAAACATATATATATATATATATATATATATATATATATATATATATATATATATATATATATGACTCTTTGCATAGAGTTGGCAAATAGACAAGAAAATTTCTATCTTGGGACCAATTTACCTCACTTGAATCTACCAGGACAGCTTAACTGTCACAAAAATCTACTTGATATGGGTGTGTGTGAATTTATAGCTACGTTGCATTGTGGAAGCTACCACAACCGCTCAGTACAGTTAATTTTGAAACAAGTTTTTTTTTTTAATCATTCAGTAAAGTCTGTTGATGGCGTTGTCTCCATTGATGGGGAAATCTTTTGAACTTGTACTGCCTCAAATCTACAGTTACTGACTTACAAAGTAGTGTTCCCTGTCTTCAGAGAGTATCTGTTCTATATGTTCTGAGTTCTGTGTTTTATACAAAATATCGATGCAAAGTGGTATTCTGCCATGGCTAGGTTTTCTCTTCTGAATGATCTGCCAATTTTCTCTTCCTTTCTGTCATTGGAGTTGGAATGTTCTTTATGTAAATTGGCTACCCTGTGAGCCCTAGCCTTCATATCATATTAAGCTTTTCCAGATGCACATCCTCTTTTTGTGTGCTTTGGTGTATCAAAAAAGAAAGCCTACCTCCATCTCAGTGTCTCTTGGGTTAGGCCCAGACTATGTATGTGGATACATTTGTCTCTACTGAAATAAGTGAAGTATCACTTCAGCATCAGCAGCTTCTTATAAAGAACTATCTTATCTGCTCAATGTAAATCAGTGTTGTTGTCCATATCGTATTTTGCATTGCTGGCTTGAAATCAAACCAAAAAGCATGTGGGATTTGGCAGAGCAATATCATTATTAGTTAAGGACTTCTAGGGAAGAAATGGTAAACTGAAGACAGCTCTATAAAAGTAGAACTAATTATCATGGCAGAATGGAAAGCTAGCAAGTAGATTGGTTCTTCATAATTCCTCTCTGGACAAAGAGAGGACTTGGGATTGCCCACAAGTGCTCCAGGTGGTTACTCCTTGTGAAGAAACTGCAAGACAGCAGTCTCCAGTGCCTTTAAAACTCTGAGATGAGGGAAAGCCATCTTTGCTCAAACTGCAAATGATGCCTTTGTGAACTCTGGATTCGAAACAGGATTTGTCACTGCTTTTTTTGTAAAAACAAACAAACAAAAAAAAAGTGCCAGAACTCACACACGTCATACAACCCGCCTTGCCTACTCTACAAGGTTCCAACCAAAAAGAGGTGCCGGAACTCCATTCTGGGCATTCTATGACAAAAAAAGCCCTGGGATTTGTTAACTTTCATAGCATTTGGAATCTTGGGATTGACATGTTTTACAGTATTCATTGAATTCCTTTCAATTCTTAACAAACAAAATTTTAAATAAAAGTTTAAGGCCTTTTTATTTTAGCAAAATGATTAGAACATTGTTTATGAAAAAATATAATGGACATAGGGTCCAGATGGATTTGAAATAAGAGCTTGGAATTAATTATAAAATCCTGCCTGTGGGGGAAAAAATCAATTATTTTTAAAAAATATATCCTAGCCGGGGACTTTGAAAGTTGGACACTAAAGCGAACCAGAAGGAACTAAAGATTACAAATAAATGAGAAAAACAATTAAAATTGACTTACTAATACAGATTGGAGCAAAATATTTTAACATTGGGCATATTGAAGGCTATTTGTGAACAATCGACACAAGTTAATTTTAAGAGTCCCTGTCTCTGTAGATAGATTGCATTTAAACAATGTTATGGAAGAACAAGTACCACTGTACAAGACTTAGACTGATCTTTAAATGGAGTTAAAAATGACAGATATTGAATATTTGGAATGTATGAAAAAAGATGCTACACTAGATATACAAATAAAACCTGCTGATGTCTTAATTATTGAAAGTCATATGCAAGTAAAAAACCAAAAAGACCTGGATAATTTTCCTGTACTGGATTTTCAAAAGACATTTGCTAAAACTTTGAAGCATTTTATAAGACGGGACAAAGAAAAAATGAAATCAAGTTCTAGGTCATTATTTGAAGGGATTAAAGATCAAGATAGTTAAATGGAAGGGAATATAAAGTTTTATTTGATTAAGATTAAAATAAATAAGTTATTATCTCTGGTAGCCCTTAATGGATTTTTGCTGATCAGAACTGAAATGGGAGATTTTGAGGATTGGTTTATAGATAAGAGATGAGATATAAGAACAAAAGATTGTATTGTAAGAAAAGCTATACTTGTTTAAACTTAAAATTGTTTATGCTTGTGATGAAAAGAAAACTCATTTATTTTTATATGACTTTTTTTGTTTTTTCCCTCTACGACCTTATTTTCTATTTTTTTAATTTTCTGGACTTTCTATTTTTTTCATTTCACCCTTTTATTATTTTTTGTAGTTTCTATTACTTTTTACCTTTTTAATTGTAATGCATAATACCACTTTATAATGCCTTTGTAAGACCACACTTGGAATATTGCATCCAATTTTGGTCACCAGGATATAAAAAAGATGTTGAGACTCTAGAAAGAGTGCAGAGAAGAACAACAAAAATGATTAGGGGATTGGAAGCTAAAGCATATAAGGAACAGTTGTTGTAATTGGGTATGTCTACTTTAATGAAGAAAAGGACGAGGGGGGACATGATAGCAATGTTCCAATATCTCAGGGGCTGCCACAAAGAAGAGGGAGTCAAGCTATTCTCCAAAGCACCTGAAGGCAGGACAAGAAGCAACAGATGGAAACTAACCAAAGAGAGAAGCAACCTAGAACTTAGGAGAAACTTCCTGACAGTGAGAACAATTAATCAATAGAACAACCTGCTTCCAGAAGTTATGAAACACTGGAAGTTTTTAAGAAGGGATTGGACAACCATTTGTCTGAAGTGGTATAGTGTTTCCTGCCTGAGCAGGGGGTGGACTAGTTGACCTCCAAGGTCACTTCCAAGTCTGTTATTCTAATTCTAATAAAATTATTATAAAAGAAAAAATGTTAGTCTAATGAGGACCACTATTCCTTTTTCACTTTAGATTCCTGTTCTTATCAGTGTTCTTAGTTGTAGCATTTCTGTAGCAGATGTCAGGCAGTCTTAGAACTGTATTCTTGAGAGAACAGATGACAAGTGAAAGAATGATAGTTACAGAGAAATAGCCTGTCCTTACTATACAGCTTATTGTTTCATTCTAAACATGGTAAAAAATTGATAGCCTTGAGGTGGAGTTGAAGAGTTATGTAACTTGCTATATAAAATGAAGACTTTGCATCTGTAATCATTACTGCAAAATAATGAAAATAGTTTATATAACCTTTCCTGTTTCATAATATGGTCTTACGCATTTATGTGCTCAAAACATTTTGATGATTTTTAAGGAATAGTCTCCTGCATTCTAGACTGTATCAGACATTAAATGAAATGGCTAGTGCATTTTTTTTTCTGTGGTGATGCCAGTTCTGGTTAAAGAAATAATATGACTATTTATTTTCCAATGTCAATTTTTTCCATCTTAAAAAAAAATACATCAGAGATATTTACTGCTGTCTTTTCTTTTTCCACATTGTAGGGGATGTTAGGGGAGCTGAACTATATTTTTAAATGTGGACGTTATTTCTTGTTTCTTATATGTTATGCATACATATTATTCTTGTGCCTGGTATTCTCCTACTAGGTCTGTTTTGCCAAGTGTGAGGGCAGTGATCAGGTGCCAGGCAATGAACACTCCAGTAAATAAAGGGATTCTAAGCTTTATTATTAGCTCAAGGAAACTGATTTAAAAGCAAAACATAAAAAAAACTTACATACCAAGCAAGATGATACCCAAATCTTTTACAAGCTGCCAGGAACTCCTTAATAACAATTACAGAGATATCCCAAGGACAGCCAGTTTCCACAGCACCCAATGATATGCTCTGTGTCTTTGTTCTCAACAAAGAACAACCCCTAAGTTTTTTTCAAAACCTGACAGCATGACTGCATGGTCCTGCTATGGTCAGGAGACTGCAAGATCTGACTTTGACTAGGTAGCTCGTGACTCTGGGGTGAGAATCAAAAGTTTGAGAAAAATGTTAAAGCTATATGAAGATTCCTCCTCCCTCTTCTCCTTTATTTAGTAAACGAGTAAAAACACCTAGCAGTTTAGCTCAGAATGAACTCTAGACTTTTCTTAATATGGAGGAGAAATCAAAGTATGTCACTGAACTCCTTGAAATAACAATGGTCTTCTGCATTGCCACTGCACAGTCATAGAATTGATATGGATTAAATCAAGAAAAAATTGATTGATATGGATTAAATCAAGAAAGATTCAGCTCTATCCCCTGCTTATAAGCCTGGCTCTAAAATAAAGTGGTGCTTGTTACCATGTTTGTTCATTTTGATGTTCCTGATGGGCTCTTAATAACAATGTATAGTTAGGCAAAACATTAAAAAAAATTCACAATAACATGGGATAAAGGTTATTATTTAAAACAACTCATTTAATCAGCAGTTAAGTCTTGGAATCAATCAAATGAATGAGAATGTTTTTTTTATATATTTTTTTAATAGGAGAGTATTGGATTGATCCTAACCAAGGGTGTACCGGGGACTCTTTCAAAGTATACTGTAACTTCACAGCTGATGGAGAAACTTGCATCTATCCAGATAAGAAATCAGAGGGAGTAAGTACCAAAATAGTACTTCTTGCAAATAGTTCTTGCTTGAATCAAGATCATGGCTAAAACAAACAAACAAACAAAAATACAGTCCCTTTTTTTTTGAACAAGCCTTTTTTTTAATATGTCAATTCCAGTACCGTTCTTACAAAACTGAATCAAAGTTTGCCTAATGCCTATGTCTTGTGGATAATAGTTTGTACCTGTTAACTAGTGTCATTTTTTTTCATAGCAGCTATTTTTTTAAGTCACAATAGACATCCCACAGTCATGTGACTGCAATCTATTATTATTATTATTTTGCTTGAAATTAGCATGTACTTCCGTTTTCCAGCAAAATAGCCCATCCATCGTGGACAATGAATTTGCTTAATGACCACTGCAAAAAAAAAAAAAAAAGGTCAAAATCAGATTGGTCATGGGATTTAACAACCGGCAGACTTAATAACCATAATTCTAGGCTCAGTAATGGTCATAAGTTGAGGACTACCTATACATGGACAAAAGAATTTTCAAGATTAAATAATTAGTATTCAGCAAATTTTGTGTTAGAAAAAACCGTTAAATTACACTTAAGTATATTAAATTATTTTTAACAATGAAAGCAAGAATATAAATCTCAGAGATTAATGACAAAATCTCCACCATTAGTTGTTCATTATGCAGCTATTTTTTAAATTTTGTGTTAGCACTTAGTATACGTTTTGGAAGAAGAAAATACTTTGTAAAGTTCTTTTTCTTATCTTTTCATACCCTTCTAACCAGGTACCTTTCTTATCTGGGCTGATTAACTGTGGCTTTTCAAGAAAGCAACCAGATAAATGTGTATATTCAAACCTTACTTTTCTTAATATAAACATTTGAAATATGTCTCCATATTTGTTGAACCAAGAATTATAGGGTTCTACAGAATTTTCAGTTCTGCTATACATATTTGTTAGGAAGATCCATTTACCTAGTGTTAGTATTTATGGAAATCAAATCACACTTTTTGGATTATTGATCATCATAGTGAGGTTATTTCAGCCATAATATTGTTTTAAAAAACAAGTAACTAGACTTAGATAAATCTTTTATTTGCTCTAGCATGGATTCTCATGTTTGGAATATTATTATAAAATCAAATGTTACTGCTCCTCAGAGTGCATTACACTTGGAGCAGGGTGAAGGTAGTCCTCAATTTATTACTGTAATGGAGCCCAGAATTTCCCTCATAAATCATGATGGTCATAAGTCAAGGCACCCACATGATTGGAATTGATCTTACGGCTTGTTTTGCAGCAATCATTATGCAGGCACCACAGTCATTAAGTGAATGTTATGCTCATTAAGGGAGCCAATATATTCCTATGAGCGGTTTTTTTGCAAAAAAAAAAAAAATTACCTGAAAAAGCAAAAAAAAAAAAAAACCATGCAAACATCGTAGTCATCTGATGGCAGCACATCAGCCATAAAAATAACCCAGTTGCCATGCACTTGAAATGCAGTCATGTGACTGTAGGGGGGGGTGGAGGCAGCCATTGGAAGCCTAGAACTGGCTCATAAATAACTTTTGAGGTCTGCAGTAATTTTGAATGGTTGCTAAGCAAGCAGTCGTTAAAGTGAGGATTACCTATATCAAATAAGTCAGAGCAGCTTTCAGCATCCACAAAGCAGAAGAAAATGTAAAAGTCCTAAGAATTTTAAAAAAAAAAAAAATCTGAAAGCCTCCCTTTCAGACACTGAATGTGCAGATCTTTAAAGACCTCTCCTTTATCTCTGCTCATTGTTAATGGTCCGTTCCTGTGCCTCACAAGAAGATACAAGTGACAAGAGAACCAAAATGTAGTATTTGAAGAGAGCAAAATACTGTACAGCACCATCTGGGCTCACCCAGTGCCAAAGACTGCAAGCACAATCCCTTTTCCACATATCTGCTGGAACAATCCAATCAATGTATTTAGTTATTTAATATGTTATCTGAGAACTTGATACAATTTTCTCTGCACAACTCTAAATATAATTAGAACTAGGCAGAAAGCCCATGCATTTTTTTTTCTTTTCATTTTTTAAAAAGAGATTAATTTAGCAGTGTTTATGTAAAACTCGGCTAATTCCCACTCATTTCTTGCTGACATAATTAACACTTGTGATTTCTTTCCTCCCTCACAGTTTAGGATTTCATCCTGGCCAAAGGAAAACCCGGGAACCTGGTTTAGTGAATTTAAGAGAGGCAAACTGGTAAATTACCTTTTCTTTTTTACTTTAGAATTAGCATGCCAACCTAAAGACACAAATCCTATAAAGTTATCCTGAAACAAGTGTTGCCTTTTTTTTTTTTTTTGCTAACACACAAAGTGTTGCATGCAAGTAGTGATTTTTGTGGGGAGATTCAGCATGAAGATACTCTAGGCCTCCTGCATCTTCAGGGGCAGAATAGGATTATAATTTTCTGAATAAATGATTCTGAAAACTCAGGTAGGGCAAAACACTCTGGGAATATTTGTAGCTTTTATCAAGGACTAGGAGCAGATAAGAAATCAGGCTTGAATTTCAGTGTAAGAGCAGACAAATATTTTCTAGTCAAGTTTTACTTCTAGTCAAATCAAGACAACAAAGGAGTTATCCATTGGGAACACATAGAAAGTAGTATTAAAGCAACTAGAGGATGGGATCATAACAAAATGAGCATCATTTTGGGATCATAACAAAATGAGCATCAATACCTTTTCCCCTTCCTTCCTTCCTTCCTTCCTTCCTTCCTTCCTTCTTTTCCTCCCTCCTTCTCTCCCTTCCTTCCTTCCTTCCTTCATTCCTTTCTCCCTCCCTCCTCCCTCCCTCCCTCCCTTCTCTTTCTGTGAAAGATAACATAAAATGTAGTACTTTGAAATGACCTCTTTCAGAGGGCCATGTGTAGTTAGACAAAAGACCACATGTTTAGAGAGAGTGCATTTCACATTAGAGGAATAGATGTTGGGAATTCCTCCTTTCTGCCTTTCGGAAACATTTTGTGTGACACCTAAAATGTCCAAAATATATAATATATAAAATATATTTTATATATTATAAAATATATAATATATAAAATATATTTTTCCATGCACTAATATTTAAAAAAAGGACCTACATTTAGACTAGAACTAAATAAAACTTCATGTTTCTAGTCTATCTGATTTTCTATTGGCTACAGGGAATCTATTGCCTCAAACCAAAAACTTGAGATATCAGAAAAGAGTGGAAAAATGTTTTTCATTTAGTTATTATATTTTTACAGATGAAAATATATGCTTGTGAGATTTTCATGTATCAAAATAATTTGGTTGCCTTTGGATAATGTATACTTTGGCCTGAATAAGAAAACAGGTATCTATCATTTGCTGGTTAAGTTTAGGCAGTCATCCCAGTTTCATTTGTTTTCAGTCTTAATCTGTATCATCCAAGTTCTGGAGAAGTCTGTGAGTTTCTAAAAAAAATATATCCAATTTTTGATAGTTGGTTTTTCCTAAACTATCAACTTTTATCTTGTAGCTGAGCAAAAAATAGTACTGGCAAATTTAGAAAAGTGACTCAGATCTGACTCAAAAAGAATTCCACCTCATCTTCTCATTTAAACCTTCAACGTGAGCATATATGTTAAAATGGCCTCATTCCTTCAAAAGTTTCTCAGATACCTTTCCAAATGGTTCAAATTTTAGCTGAACATTACATTGCTTTAGTGCCTTGAAGAAACATACTTTTCATCATTAGATCTTAGTTATGTCACTGTAAAACCTGCATCCAAAGTAACTCTGCATCCCCTGTGGCTGTTTTTCAAGTGCCACGATAAAGGAAAACAGTGTTTCTTCTGTCCTCTGCTGGATCCTTTAATATAACATTCTGAAATTAATTATACAGCTGACTACCTCGGAGCTCTTTTCTAGGGATATTTACTTCCCCATGCAGGTAGTCCTCAACTCATGGTCATACGGGAGCCTGCCCATCGGTTGTACAATGTGACAAGCCATAAAATGGGTCATCGGCCTTATTTTACAATCGTTTTTTTACTTTTACTTAAGCAGGGACAATGGTCTTTAAGTGAGTGCCAGGGTTGTTATGTGAACCAATGGTTTTCTAACAATGTGGTTTTGCCAAAAATCAGGAGCAAATGCTGGTCTTCAGCAAAACTGTTGTTAAACATGCTCATGTGATGGTGCAAATGGTCATAAATGCAGCTTGTAGTTTAGTGAGAGCAGGGGACAGTCCCAACTGTCAAAATTTTGAATCTAGGTGAAAAGGCTAGGTCCGTTGTAACTTTGAATGGTTGCTAAGTGATCAGTGATAAGTCAAGGACTATCTGGAGCTAGACTGAATACTGATCTCTGGGTCATGCCACACCATGCATAATGCTGGTAGCACTTGATTTTCCTCTGTTTATAGACTTATCTTTTACATTCCAATTCCAAAGAAAGGCAATGCCAAAGAATGTTCAAACTATCGCACCATTGCACTCATTTCACATGCTAGTAAAGTTATGCTTAAAATCCTACAAGCTAGACTCCAGCAGTATGTGGATCGAGAACTACCAGAAGTACAGGCAGGATTTCGAAGAGGCAGAGGAACTAGAGATCAAATTGCCAACATACGCTGGATCATGGAGAACGCTAGGGAGTTCCAGAAAAACATCTACTTCTGCTTCATTGACTATGCAAAAGCCTTTGATTGTGTGGATCACAACAAATTGTGGCAAGTTCTTAAAGAGATGGGAGTATCAGACCATCTCATTTGTCTCTTGAGAAACTTATATGCGGGTCAAGAAGCAACAGTGAGAACCGAACACGGAACCACTGATGGGTTCAAAATTGGAAAAGGAGTCCGGCAAGGCTGTATACTGTCGCCCTGCCTATTTAACTTATATATGCAGAGCACATCATGAGAAAGGCAGGGCTAGATGAATCAAAAGTTGGAATTAAGATTGCCGGGAGAAATATCAACAACCTAAGATATGCAGATGAGACCACTCTAATGGCAGAAAGTGAAGAGGAACTAAAGAGCCTCTTGATGCGGGTGAAGAAGGAGAGTGCAAAAGTTGGCTTGAAACTCAACATTAAGAAAACCAAAATCATGGCATCTGCCCCTCTTAATTCCTGGCACATAGATGGGGAAGAAATGGAGGTAGTGACAGATTTTATTTTTCTGGGATCCAAGATCACCTTGGATGGGGAATGCAGCCAAGAAATTAAAAGACGCTAGCTCCTGGGGAGGAAAGCTATGGCAAATCTAGACAGCATACTAAAAAGCAGAGACATCACCCTGCCAACAAAAGTGCATATAGTCCAGGCCATGGTTTTCCCAGTTGCAATGTATGGCTGTGAAAGTTGGACCATAAGAAAGGCTGAGCGCCAAAGAATTGAGGCCTTTGAACTATGGTGCTGGAGAAGACTCCTGCGAGTCCCTTGGACTGCAAGGAGTTCAAACCGGTCAGTCCTAGAAGAGATCAACCCCGACTGCTCTTTAGAAGGCCAGATCCTGAAGTTGAAACTCAAATACTTTGGTCACCTAATGAGAAGGAAGGACTCACTGGAGAAGGGCCTAATGCTGGGAAAGATTGAGGGCAATAGAAGAAGAGGACGACAGAGAATGAGATGGCTGGATGGAGTCACTGAAGCAGTAGGTGGGAACTTAAATGGACTCCAGAAGATGGTAGAGGACAGGAAGACCTGGAGGAACATTGTCCATGGGGTCGCGATGGGTCGGACATGACTTCGCAATTAACAACAACAACAACATAGACTTATCTGGATCAGAGATTCTGTTCCAATAGAGCAGAAATGGGTAATATAACATAATTTCATCTGTTATGTTCATTAAGTAATGAATTATACAGGGTTCTTCCATACTCAGAAAAAATAATTATTATCTGTATTATCAAGTATAAGTTATTCAGATTTCTGTACAGATATATGTGCCTGTACAGGTAGTCCTTGACTTAAAACAGTTCATTTAGTGACTGTTCAGAGTTACAACGGCACTGAAAAAAAGTGACTTATGACCATTTTTCACACTTACAATCTCTGCAGCAGCCTTACGATCATGTGATTCAGATGCTTGGCAACTAGTTCATACTTACGACCGTCGCTGTGTCCCAAGGTCCCAAGGTCATGTGATCCCCTTTTGCAACCTTTTGACAAGCAAAATCAATGGAGAAGTCAGGTTCACTTAACAATCCTGTTACTACACCTCAATCAACTGCAGTGATTCACTTAACAACTATGTCAAGAAAGGTCGTAAAATGGGGCAAAACTCACTTAACAAATGTTTCATTTAACAACAGAAATTTTGGGCTCAATTGCGGTCATAAGGTGAGGACTACCTGTATAGACTTTCGATAGAGGAAAGCCTGGGACTGGTCTCCCTCATGTGGGATAGCAGATACCTCAGAATTTAAATTTACTAAGAATTTAAAGTGTGTCCTTGGGAGAATGCTGTTTGGACAAGGTTATCACATATTGTTTGCAATGGTTTTCAGCTCTGATAATAAACAGGCAGACTGGGTGCATAATCATATAGCTTTGCTTAAAGGAAATATCTTTATTGATTCATTGCCTAACTGCATTCTTAATGGGACAACAAACAGGCTTATGTCAGCTGATTTATAAGAGGCCGGTTAATGTGTTTTGCTGTTGCATATTATCTTGTTTTGCACTTTGAAGAGCAAGTTTATATATAGCTGTTTGCCTTTTTTTTTTTTAACCTCCTTAGCTTTCTTATGTGGACGCTGAAGGCAATTCTATTAGCATGGTCCAAATGACATTCCTTAAACTACTAAGTGCCTCTGCTCGACAAAACTTCACTTACAACTGTCATCAGTCAGTAGCATGGCATGACGTCTCTTCTGACAGCTATGACAAAGCACTGAGGTTCTTAGGCTCAAATGATGAAGAAATGTCTTATGACAACAATCCGTACATCAAAGTGCTTCATGATGGCTGTGCAGTAAGTATAAGCCTTGGACATTTTTTCCCCACCTTTAGTTGAGCTTTGTATTCAAATGAATTCAGCTTAATACCTCTCTTGCCCATATCTGTTTCTTTCTAAACATATTCTTTCATTTTTGTACCTTGTTCTTAGCAGAGTCAGTCTGTTTAAAGAATAACCCTGTGGAGGTCGGGGTGGGGGGGAATGTAATCCATAATGTAAGGCAAATAAAAGACAAAAAACAATCAGACAGCAGGCTTCTGTAAATGCATTGACAAGGGAAGTCACTAGAGGAAAAAGTAAAGATTGGAGATAGCAAATGAAAAACATTTGTACTTTATCATGTACGGCAAAAAATGAATAACAGTAATATTGCAAATGAAAGATCCCTTTGCACACTTTAATACAACATGTGTCTAAAACAGAAAATAGAAGTGAAAGTAGTGCCAAATTGTCTAATTTTTAAAAATTCTATCTTCATTTCCGATGAGCTATTGTTTGAATTGGTTCTGGAATCTGATAGTTATAGAATGATATTAAAGAATGTCTTAGAGACTTACACGTTTCCCAAGTACTGAATCATTATTCATTACAATCCCCACTACATTACATAATTTCATTTCTGTCTTGGAATTGCTTCTTTAACATCCAAATATTGAATTTGGATATGTAGTGAGAAATGTAAGGTAGGAAAAAGCAGACCCACGGGTGCAAAATAGGTGGCACCTGGCCGAGAGCTAGTACTTCTGAGAAGGATCTGGGAATCCTGCAGAGCACAGATTAAGCGAGAGCCAGCAGGGTGCTGTAGCTGCCAAAAGAGACAATGTATTTGTGGAATCACTGAATCACTAGTCTTAAGCCGGATACTGTCCCCAGTTTTTGTCCTTGCAACACAAGAAGCTGAGAAACTGAGAACGGCTGCAAGGAAGAGCAATAGAAATGTTGAGGGACTTGGAGCTTAAATCCGATGAAGAAGTAGGTATGGTTAGTCTAAAGAAGAGAAGGCAAGGGAGCCTTAGCAGTATTCAAATATTTGAGGGCCTGTCACAGAGATATTCTCCTCAGTCTGCAAGAGTAGGAGAAGAACAAATGAGCTTTTGGAGCTTTATAGAGAGAGATCCAATCACAAAATAAGGAGGATTTTTCTGACTGTGAGAGGTATTAAGCAGTGGAACCTCCTGTCTGCTGGTGTTCTGGGTGCTCCATCCGAGGAGGTTTTCAACCAAAGGTTAGTCAACTATGAGAGCCATTTGTCTATCCTGTGTAGGAGCTGGACTAAAAGTGCTCCAAGATTTTTCCAACTCATTATTCTGTCATTCTCTATTTCTGTGCATTTAAATGAGCCATGGTCCTTTTCCCTCTCTTTTGCTCCAATCACCCTTGACATTTTTTTTTCTTTATTCAATTCCATCTCCTTCCTTTTCTCTTGTTGGCAGAAATAGCTAGATATGAAGCAAAGTCCTTTCTTCCCTGTTCCTTAAAAGCTAATTCAGACTTGGACTAGAAGTGATATGTCTTCAGCCCACTATTCCTTCAGGGGTAGTCAATCTTGGCTCTTTTATGACTCGTGGACTTCAACTCCCAGAATTCCTGAGCCAGCTGGCTCAGGAATTCTGGGAGTTGAAGTCCACGAGTCATAAAAGAGCCAAGGTTGACTACCCCTGCTTTACATGATGATTTTGACACTTTATCTAACCTTCATTACTACACTGACAAGTGAACCAGGGGTGATAAATATAGATAATTACACTCACCTGGATTGTTCTCCGAAGTAACTAGTTAAGTTGCTACTTTTTGGAAATCCAGTCAAGATGCAAACTGACATTTCAGTTTAATTGCAGGAGAAATATCTCAAGTCAAAAAATTTCCCAACCATTTATTAAGTAGACTTTTGAGACTTCTGACATTCTTAACTCCTTCAAATTCAACTGTAGTCTTATTGGCTACACAACCACCTCCTTAGATAAACATAGACCATTTAAGACTCTTCTGATCTTTGCTGCATCAACCAATATATTAACTGAATGTTATTTTGTTTTACAGTCAAGAAAAGGCTATGCAAAGACTGTTATGGAAATCAATACTCCCAAAATTGACCAACTGCCTATCTTCGATGTGATGATTAATGACTTTGGTGATCAAAATCAGAAGTTTGGCTTTGAAGTGGGTCCAGTCTGTTTCCTTGGTTAAGTTTAGAGTAAAGAGCAAATCTTCAAGAAGAGAAATGTGCTAGGTGTCACCATACCAATTGACTTGTGCCATGTGTAAGTTTTAAATAAGAATGGAATAGATGTGTTTCACCAAATACGTATGTCTTTTTTAGAAAACACCCACTGACTGCCCTTTTTGGAGCAGAATCACATGACTTAAATTTATTTGGCAAATGATGAATGATCCTGTGTCAACGACAGGCAAGTTCATCTTATGAATGTCCTCCACCAACCTATCCTTCTTTACCCACCTATGTCCCTTTTTATTTTTATTTTTTTGGTGCTGTAAAATTGAATGGTGCTCCTTTTTTTTTTACAACATAAGAGGTGCTAAGAAGATATGTTTAATAAACTGTAATTATTCTGTGTACAGTACAGTGCTGTCCAGTGTCTGTTTCTAAAACTTGCATGCGTCCCTGAATTGCAACTGGCTGTTACCTTACCCTAATTTCAAAAATTACATTTCAGTACCATGTATGTATTATGAAAAATAAAGCTGTAATTTCCAATGAAGTCCCACTCCATATTTTTCTGATCAATAATATGATAATGTACCCTCTTTGTATATATTGATCTCTAGAGTTGTGTTATTTGAAGTCAGTGACAAAACCTCAGGTCCAGGCAGAACTGGAAACAAAGGAGCAGCACCTTTTTCTCCCACAACTATCTTGCAATAAGGAATTCCAAGAAGGATCCCACGGGCCCGTGGAGATACTCCCACGGGATGCCATATCTCATTTCAAGACCATGAGCAAGTTGCGTTGGTTGGTGGTGGTTATCTTTTACGTTGGCGTGGGAAAATGTGCCTTGTTCAATTAAAATGTGCAAAAGATGCAAGGAAAGTCCCTATTGCTCTAGCGCATGTTCTTTGTACTGTATTCTGACAATATGGGGAGTTATGAGCCAGATGGAAGGAGACCATATCTGTGGTTCATTCTTCACTAAAGGCATTGCCTTCATTTTTGGAGTAATGCTGATATGCAGAAAAGTAGCAGCGTAGTTATTATGTCTATGGATGCCTCTTCCAATATTTCCACGGCTTAGGAACAAAGTATACCAGCTTCTGGCTGCCAGATCTTTTCCTGTAATGTCAGAAGGGGCCCTTGAGTATAATGAATTAATTTCAGTAATATAATTAACTAGTCTATAATTAATGACTAATTGAAACTCTCAGAATTTTTTTTTTTTCATCTGGATATTAAAAGTAGATTCTGCACAATTATTTATGAACTGTGCTACTTTCTGGCACATTTGCTAGGTATACCTAAATTATATATGAGCAGTGCCTGTATTTGTCACACTAATGTCTAGTTTTTATTCTATCTATTCTCGCAGTGTCATTGTTTACTTCTGAAACTTCAGAACAAAGACTCTTGCACCCGTTCAAGATATTTCCCCCTTCTTGGGCATATCTTGATGGGCAAGGGGAAAAAAAAAGAAATTTAAAATATATTGCCATTTATTGTATCAAATTAGTAACTACATGTCTACCAGAATTCTGATGTGCAAATCTTAGTGCAGATAAATCTTTCTTCATTGGTCATATTAAAGATAATGGTAGATCAGGTGGAGGGACTTTCATCCTGGCCACTTGGCTACTTTAAGCAAATACATTGCAGATGATGGAAATAGTCAATGCAACACTATAACCTCAGATTCTGGATTTATATCAATGGAATCTATTTGCTCTCCCAGCACAGAAGATACATGAGTGTAAACTTAAATCTGTTCAGGTAACCTTCTTGCTGTATTGTGACAAATAAGTCTAGGTCATGTGATTCTACCTAGTTGCCAAGCAACCTATGAGAAAATTGCTAACCATGAAGCTTATTATTATTTTTTTTTACTCAAGCAGTTACAATTTGCAATCTTATTTTTTTTTCCTGGCCTCAAGGTTTTTTTTTTTCTGGGTGGTCAAACATAGACATTAATTTAACACAAATCCTTTTGTACTTATTTCTCATAATATATGTAAGACTTGAAAAATATTTGTTACTATTTCTTATATAAATCTGTTTAAATTAATTGATACCAGATCCCACTAGCTCATTTTCTGCTGTTTTTAAGCATGCAAGCATTTTATATGTAAAAGAAATTTCAAAGTCAACAATTTGCTGTTTGGAATTCCTTTTCTAAAACCAAAGTTTGTTAATTGCCACCTGAAAGACAAAAATAATATACATTTTATTAATAAAATCAATTCCTGTCTCCATGGACTGATCATTCTGTTTTTTAATCCTACAGGAAATGCTGTGTAATCTTCAATAACACAATTAAATTCTGGCTGTAGGTAATCTATCACATAAGCCACAGAATATAGATCAAAGCCTCTTGTAAATATTCAGGTCAAAATCCTCATAAATGGAGTAGGAGGAGTGTGTTAAATAAGTTTTGATTTCCTAAATGCCACCTTCAGGAAGCTTTGTTTATTATTGATGAAGTTCAAAAATGTCTGCCTGAGTCTGGAGAGGAAAAATATTATTTTGACCAATTTTAAAGAATGCAAACAACTTTTAGCTGCTTTTATAAAACATGTTTACCAAATTTATCTACTTTTTCACGTAACATTGATCCCTAAACCATAACAATGAGGTTGGGTATCCACAAAACACTTAACCCAAAACCTTGCTAAGGTGGGAAGGCACTTGTTCTTGCTTGCCTTATTGTATAAACTCAAACTCTAGATCAATTATTAGAATATCACTGAATAGTTGCTGACAGTCTAAATGTTAAAAATGCACCATCCTTAACTGTGCTAATGTGCTATCAGTAAACTGCTGCCAATATCACAGCAGTTGTGACACTCTACTAACTCACCACTGCTGCTATTCACCATCAGGCCCATTCACCCAATCTATCCTGAGTGCAAGTTGATCTGGTTACACACATAGATATACACAATATATGTGCCATTATGTTTCTGAAGGCATGACTGGGAAAGGTGATTAGCAATGGGTGAAATAACAACATGCCAAGGCATGGTAGAATCTGGCACTATCATTGCCCAAACCAAACTAGCAGTGTTTTTTTTCTATTAAAAAAAAAAAAAAGTGCCAGAACTCACACATGTCATACAACCCGCCTTGTCTACCCTACAAGGTTCCATCCCAAAAAGGTGCCAGAACTCTGTTCTGGGCATTCTATGAGAAAAAAAGCCCTGCAAACTAGAAGAAATTTCATAATTACTATCCATTGCCTATTAAATATTGCAGTGGTCCAGGGTTATCAAATGTGACTGCAAAATACAAATAACCACTAGATGGCAGCATATATATATAAAAACTCTTTACTACCATCTCAAGGTTATCTGGATTCATGCGCTTTAACCTTAGCAAAATCGTTCATAGAGGAGCTCAACTGCGTTGAAGCTTTTTTCTCATAGGCAAATTAATTAAACATTAAATTGTGTTTCAGGCTATGATGAAAATCAAGTGATTATTTTCAAAAAGAATAATATACAATAAAACTAGAAAATGAGGGATGCGTTTAGCATGCTGGCTGGATACCAGTGCTAATATTAGCTGCATTTTGGCAGAAGCATTGCCTGAAACCCATGTCAGCTGAATTGTGCTGTTTGCCAGAAAGTGAAAATGGCAATTAAGAAAAGGCATACATTTTCCTCCATGAGCAGAATTGTTATTCTTCTTGAGAAAACCTGACTTTATTAAATTCTCTGTCAAAAATAAATTGACTTTGAAAGAGTCAAATGGAACTTAATCCTTAACCTTTTTGCAATGAATGGAACTAAGATTTTCAAAATTATTAAAGGGAGGAGAAAGCATTTATATTAAGGTTCTGGTGCTTTATATATATAATTTTTATTACTAACACAGTAGTCCTGATCTAGAGTCTAAGGGTTTTTACAGTTCCTTTTTCCAAGAAAAAAAGAGAAGAGTGGAAATTAATCAGTCTGTTTCTAATCACATCCCTTGACTGTGTTTGTAACTCATATACTCCATTCTGTGGTTCACATTAAAAAGTAAAGCCGCCTCTGAAGTAAATCTGAAGCCTGTAACTTTTGGGGACCCATTCATTAGAGCAACAGTACTGTATGGAAATAGTTTGCCATCACCTTCTTAATCAAGGAACTATTTCAACCAATTGGTTCATTTTGCAGTTCATTTTTTAAGGAAATCTGGGGACTTTTTTTTTCAACTGCAACCCTTTATGTACACAGATTTTCCAATAATAGCAATTACAGTTACCCCTGATTTAGGCAGCTTCAGGCATAATTCCCACCTCCTACTTTGAGAAAAAAAAAATAACTGCTAATTGGGTAAGTGTCTCACTGTTCCATAAATGTCCTGCTGCCATCTTTTTTTGCTTATCTCTGTCATGCAATACTCAGGAAAGCTCTTGGAAGCATGTTTCATCAGCAACAAGGTTTGTTTTTGCAAATTTTTCTTAACGTTGTGTCCCTTCATACCCCAGTGTGCTCTGTTTTAGAACTTGGAATATTTGGCAAAAAAGCATATTCCTCATTAGAGGGTTGACATCTCTTCCTGAAATTCTTAAGATTCTGATTAATAGCCCAGTTCCAGTGTACAAATTTGAAAGATAAGAGATATTTTGTATAAGGGCGTGCAGAGTATCAGTTCTTCAAGCATCTTTAATGACGGAGAATTCTTCAAATATCCATTGCTTGTGAATATAGAATGCCAAATTTCATTGAAATTAATTGGAAAGTATTTGAAGGTGTGGAGTTCAGAACTACAAGAAATGGCTGAGTTGGGTGACTTCAATTAAACACCCAGGGTAGCTGCCACAAATTAAACTCATGGGTGGGATTCATTGTTTACACACCTAATGAACTAATATACTGTATATTGCCCATTTGAAAGCATGATATAAATGTACATATCACTGGTTTACAAGATTTTCTTCTATCCAACGGATCCAAAGTAAATGCATAACATCTCACATGCAGGGATTGTGTTTGTTTCTTTGTGTCGAGGGATGTTATATTGATGTTCCATCTTCTGAGAATTGAAAAAGACCCTGTAAGTGTGAGATGATTGGACTCACTCTATTAAATATATTTGTAATACTCCAATTTGCATTTATTGCTTTGAGTTTGTAAATTCTATGGCTTAAATAACATCCTAATTTGGGATCTGGTTTCAGTTCATTAAATTTAAATAGAGGCAATACTAAGATGGATTAGTATTTTTTTTAAGAAAGAAAACTTTACTAATTTAAACTACAAACTGTTGCAGAATGTCAAGTATCGAACACTCTATAAAAACTGAAGAGACTTGAGAGAACTGTTTATATACAACATAGAATTGAAGTGATTACAACTACATGCAGCAAAACATTATAGCATAAATAGGAAGCAGAAGAAAATAAAAGATAACCCAAAACCATGCAACTATATTGTTAAGCTGGCGGCACAGTCCAATCAACCATAAGCACTTTTAGTTTCAATAGTTTCATGGTTAATTAATTAATTTGATTCTTATACAATCCTGCTTTGTACCGTTAAAGCAACATCTGGAAATCTATAAATTTGGGAGAAGGCTTAGAAAAAATGTAGTAATCCTATGGTTTGGGTGTATAGCTTAGGATATGAGATCCTGCGTACTGAAGAGGATACAGTCCTTGACTTACAACAGTTCATTTAGTGACCGTTCAAAGTTACAATGGCCCTGAAAAAAGTGACTTATGATCATTTTTCACAGTTACAACTGTTGCAACATCCCTGTGGACATGGGATCAAAATTCAGATGCTTGGCAACTGACTCATATTTAGGATGGTTGCAGTGTCCAGGGATCATGTGATCATCTTTTGCGATCCTCTGACAAGCCAAGTCAATGGGGAAACCAGACTCACTTAACAACCGTGTTACCAATGATTTACTTAACAAATGAGGCAAGAAAATGGGGCAAAACTCACTTAACAAATGTCTCGCTTAGCAACGTAAATTTTGGGCTCAATTGTGGTTGTAAGTTGAGGACAACCTGTATAGAATTTGAAAAGTGATTGTTGGACTGCCACCAAGTAACTCCATCTTCCCAGTCTAAGGTTTGCCTTCTTAGCTTGAAAATATCAGCTTAAAAATAACAACACAGCCTTATTTTTTTTTTCCTTCCCTAACTGCCACAAAGATTACCAGAGCCAAAGATTTGGGGTGTTTTTGCTTTCGAGGCATTGTTGATTCCTGACAACTGCTTAGATTAATTCCTGCAGTTTTCTTGGCAAGAACTATCACCAAAAACTGAACACTTTAATAACAGAATAATCAGAGAAGTCATCGAGATAGAAAAACACCCACACAGCATGAACAAACGAGATGATACCTCCTGCCTACCAGCCATTTGGAAACCCGCCCTTATTGACAAATGAGTCCCTAACACAAAAAATGACACCAGACCCACACTCACAAAAACCACACACAGGTGTCACCACCTCACATCCATGCAAAAAGCAAACCCAAAGCCACATCGATGATAAGGCACTGCCACAAACCAGAAGCCAGACCACAGCTGCATCATTAGCCATTTTAAACCCCTCCAATCCATACATGACACCCACCATGAAGATGAGGCACGAACGCGAAGCCAAACAATAGCAATGCAGCTCACCATCTCACATCCCCATGCAACTCAGACTAACCTGAGCACAACAAAGCCCCCACCCAAGGAGAAGACTCCCCCAACCATTCAGAGCACAGCCAAACCCCCATCCAATCAGAGCACAGCCAAACCCCCCATCCAATCAGAGCACAGCCAAGCTCCTAACCAATCAGAACACACCTCCATCCAATCAGAACACAGCCAAGCTCTCATCCAATCAGCTCATACCCCCACTGGCAGTTAAAAGGAAGAAACAGCTACGATCACACATTGCTCCTAGAAGCACGAAGCCGAAAACACCAGCCTGAAGATGACGAATGAGACTTCGTCAAAACGTCGCCAAGACACTTCCAATTTGATGCAGGAGAAAACCCGAATAACCAAAGACCTACATACAAACACCCGCGAAAACCTCAGAAAACACACACACACACACACACACACACACACACACATACACACACACACACACATATATATATATATATAAAAAATAGAATTTAATCCACCAAGCTTTCGTCAAATACATTTGACATCGTCAGGGTTAAAAGGCAAACGCCGGGCGAAGTCTTATATACAATTGTTTAATGCCTGTTTCCGGCTCCTGGAGCGTGTCAACGGCCCCAGCTGATCGAATTGAGTCCCAAGCACACGCCCCACATCAGCACCTATCCTCTTTCCATTGCTAATTTGCATTCTGTCATACGTTACTCCGTTAGCTGTTTCAGGGTTGGTCAGGTTGGGGGTCAGGATCTTTTCTCCTCCCCTGCTCATAACTCCCCCACCATCCACACACGGCTTCCCTTAGGGAGCGGGGGTGGGCAATTATTTAAATTGCTTCCAATATCCCTGCAAGCCCCAAGACCACTTTGATCTTGTTTATCTATCCCTCGGGGTTGTAACGCAGGCTCATAGTCACAGCCCATGCTATTCCTCCTCCCCTCCTCCTTCCCGTGAGTTCTCCTGAATGATCTACTGTTCGTTTCCACGCTCTCTCCCTTGCGCACACTCAGGATGTTTTCTGCCATTGTCCCATTGTCAGTGCCTTGTTGTTCCGTCCATTGTCGGTAAGCACCATTCCCACTCATCCCCAATTCTCCATTCTCACTCCGTACGGGGCTCTTCCCCTTTAATTGCAGTCGCTGTTTCACTGCGCAGCTTTGTGTTGAGAATGTCAGAGGGGGGTGCCTTCCTCTGCTCGACTGCGACCGGGTTATCATAATGTGCCTGGTAGTATCCTCAGGGGGGGATTCATCCTCATTCTCATCGTCCTCGTTAGACTTTATTATATTCCGTTTTCCCTCCGGTTCCTCAAGCCCGTGTTACCAATGATTTGAGAGAGCGTGGAAACGAACAGTAGATCATTCAGGAGAACTCACAGGAAGGAGGACAGGAGGAGGAATAGCATGGGCTGTGACTATGAGCCTGCGTTACAACCCCGAGGGATAGATAAACAAGATCAAAGTGGTCTTGGGGCTTGCAGGGATATTGAAAGCAATTTAAATAATTGCCCACCCCCGCTCCCTAAGGGAAGCCGTGTGTGGGATGGTGGGGGAGTTATGAGCAGGGGAGGAGAAAAGATCCTGACCCCCAACCTGACCAACCCTGAAACAGCTAACGGAGTAACGTATGATAGACTGCAAATTAGCAATGGAAAGAGGATAGGTGCTGATGTGGGGCGTGTGCTTGGGACTCAACTCGATCAGCTGGGGCCGATGACATGCTCCAGGAGCCGGAAACAGGCATTAAACAACTGTATATAAGACTTCCCCTGGTGTTTGCCTTTTAACCCTGACGATGTCAAATGTATTTGACAAAAGCTTGGTGGATTAAATTTTATTTTTGATAGATATTCTCTTGGTGATCATTATTTTGACAATATAAATACTCCCAAAAGTCGCATTTTTGTTTTTATTTCTAATCATATATATATATATATATATATACACATACATATATATATATATATATATATATATATATTCTGAGGTTTTCGCGGGTATTTGTATGTAGGTCTTTGGTTGTTCGGGTTTTCTCCCACGTAAAATTGGAAGTGTCTTGGCGACGTTTCGACGAAGTCCCATTCGTCATCTTCAGGCTGGTGTTTTCAGCTTCGTGCTTCGAGCAGCAATGTGTGGTCTTAGCTGTTTCTTCCTTTTAACTGCCAGTGGGGGTATGAACTGATTGGGTGGGAGCTTGGCTGTGTTCTGATTGGGTGGAGGTGTGTTCTGAATGGTTAGGGGCTTGGCTGTGCTCTGATTGGCTGGGGGAGTGTTCTGTTTGGTTGTGCTCAGGTTAGTCTGAGTTGCAGAAGGGTTTGAGATTTTGGGCTGCCTTGCTATTTTCTGGCTTCGCGTTCGTGGTCCTGCTTCCTCTTCATGGAGGGTGTCAGTTTGCTTCATGTATGGATTGGAGGGGTTTAAAGTGGCTAATGATGCAGCTGTGGTCTGGCTTCTGGTTTGTGGTCGTGCCTCGTCATCGGTGTGGCTTTGGGTTTGTTTTTTGCGTGGATGTGTGGTGGTGACATCCTGTGTGGTTTTTGTGAGTGTGGGTCTGGTATCATTTTTTGTGTTAGGGAGTCGTTTGTCAATAAGGGCGGGTTTCCAAATGGCTGGTAGGCGGGAGGTATCATCTCGCTTGTTCATGCTGTGTGGGCGTTTTTCTATCTCGATGGCTTCTCTGATTATTCTGTTATTAAAATGTTCACTTTTGGCAATGGTTCTGGTATTTTTAAAGTCAATTTCATGTCCTGTGGCTTTAAGGTGTTGGACCAGGGAAGATGTTGGTTCCTCTTTTTTGACTGAGTTCTTATGTTCTTCAATGCGTGCACTTATTCTTCTGTTGGTTTGTCCGATGTATGTGGTGGGACAAGTGGTGCATGGGATTTCGTATACTCCTTGATTTTCTAATTCAATTTTATCTTTGGGGTTTCTAAGGATGGTGGATATTTTTCTGTTTGTGCAGAATGCTGTTTTGATGTTGTGTTTATGGAGGATCTTACTGATTCTGTCTGTGGTGCCTTTTATGTATGGGAGGAGGGCTTTGCCGTTTTCTTGTTCTTTGTCTTGGATTTTAGTGGGGGTTTCTTTTTGGATTAGGTTTGTAATCTTATTTCTATGGAATCCATTGGATGTTAGTACATTGGTGAGAGTGTGTAGTTCGGGTTTTAGGTGTTGTTCGTCAGCTAAGCATTTTGTTCTGGAGATGAGTGTCTTGGCTACAGAGTTGATCTGTGCTGGGTGGTGGTGTGAGAGAGCGTGCAGATAGCGGTTTGTGTGTGTTTTCTTCTGGTAGATGGTGTGTCCTAGGGAGCCATTGGATTTCTTGTAGACTAAGACATCCAGGAAGGGAAGTTGGTTGTTAGCTTCTGTTTCCATGGTGAACTGTATTTTGGGGTGTAGGCTGTTGAGGTGTGTGAGGAAGTTGTCCAGTTTTTCTTTCCCATGTGGCCAGATTATGAAGGTGTCGTCTACGTATCTGAGCCAGAGTTTGGGTTTGTGATCCGATTTTTCTAGAGCTTGGGTTTCAAAGTGTTCCATGTAGAGGTTGGCAATGACAGGTGAGAGGGGTGATCCCATGGGTGCTCCTTCTGTTTGTTTGTATTTTTGTCCATTATAGATGAAGTATGTGTTGGATAGGCAGTGGTTGGTCAGATCTAAGATGTGTTTGGGGGGGTTATATTTGTTTTGAATAGCTGTCAAGGCTTCTTTGATAGGCACTTGGGTGAAGAGGGATATGACATCGAAGCTCACTAGTAGGTCGCTGGGCTGTAAGTTTTGTTTCTTTATGATCTCTATAAACTGGAATGAGTTTTTTACGTGTGAGGTGATGGATTCTGCATAGGGCTGTAGTTGTTTGGCGAGAAATTTGGCTAGGTTTTGTAGAGGTGAGCCTATGGAGCTGACTATAGGTCTGAGTGGGGTTCCTTCTTTGTGTATCTTGGGGAGACCATAGAGTTTGGGGCATCTGGATGATTTCTCTCTGGGAATGATTCTTTGCTGGATCTCTTCGCTAATGAGCCAAGCTCCCACCCAATCAGTTCATACCCCCACTGGCAGTTAAAAGGAAGAAACAGCTAAGACCACACATTGCTGCTCAAAGCATGAAGCTGAAAGCACCAGCCTGAAGATGACGAATGGGACTTCGTCGAAACGTCGCCAAGACACTTCCAATTTTACGTGGGAGAAAACCCGAACAACCAAAGACCTACATACAAATACCCGCGAAAACCTCAGAAAACAAATATCAAACCTCTACAGGGAGGAAATCCACCATCTGACCAGGACCTATGAAAAACTTGAAGTCCAAAGAGCTTCCATTTTATGCGACCTCGCATTCCTACGCAACTGCCGAGATCAAAATCTAATCCCCACATGTTTCCAACTGAAATTCCACTCCAACTCTGCAGCCACCAAACGGATCCTGAAAAGAACAGAATTGGCCCTAATCAGAAATGAACTTCACACAAAAAGATTCCTCCTAGACCGAATTAACAAAGATCTCCTCACACTCCACCTCAAACTCAGCAACAAGATCCACCCCGCACTTTGGGACAAATCCAAACAACTCGCCGTCTGGAGAGCCGAAACACAGACCACCCTCAAGACAGATACACACACCAACAAACTCCGAAGACTACAAGAACGCCAGAAACAAACCCCTCCTCCCTCACAGCCACACATGAAACAAACAGTGCATAACATCTCAGATAGGATCCTCACCAAAGCCGAAACCAATGTCCTTTCCAAAGGATTCAACTTTGCAGTCGCTCCCAAACACATCCCCACTGAAACCATTATATGTGGAGTTGAAACCAGCCTGACCAAAATCAACCCCGACGACGCCAACAGAATCAGACTCGAAATCACCAACATCCTCTGCACCAGCAAGCCACCCAAAAGCAACTTACCCAAAGAGGAACAGACAGCACTACGTAACCTGAAAGAAGACACCAGCATAATAATCCTACCAGCAGACAAGGGCAACGCCACGGTGGTTATGAACACATCTGACTACCAAACCAAATTAACCAACCTACTCCAAGACTCCACATACAAACCCCTAAATACAGATCCCACCACCTACCTGGAAAAAACCACCAGATCCAAAATAAAAGCCTCCCCCATTAAAAAAACCAGAACCATTGCCAAAAGTGAACATTTTAATAACAGAATAATCAGAGAAGCCATCGAGATAGAAAAACGCCCACACAGCATGAACAAGCGAGATGATACCTCCCGCCTACCAGCCATTTGGAAACCCGCCCTTATTGACAAACGACTCCCTAACACAAAAAATGATACCAGACCCACACTCACAAAAACCACACAGGATGTCACCACCACACATCCACGCAAAAAACAAACCCAAAGCCACACCGATGATGAGGCACGACCACAAACCAGAAGCCAGACCACAGCTGCATCATTAGCCACTTTAAACCCCTCCAATCCATACATGAAGCAAACTGACACCCTCCATGAAGAGGAAGCAGGACCACGAACGCGAAGCCAGAAAATAGCAAGGCAGCCCAAAATCTCAAACCCCTCTGCAACTCAGACTAACCTGAGCACAACCAAACAGAACACTCCCCCAGCCAATCAGAGCACAGCCAAGCCCCTAACCATTCAGAACACACCTCCACCCAATCAGAACACAGCCAAGCTCCCACCCAATCAGTTCATACCCCACTGGCAGTTAAAAGGAATAAACAGCTAAGACCACACATTGCTGCTCAAAGCACGAAGCTGAAAGCACCAGCCTGAAGATGACGAATGGGACTTCGTTGAAACGTCGCCAAGACACTTCCAATTTTACGTGGGAGAAAACCCGAACAACCAAAGACCTACATCCGTCTCCAATTCTCCCAACTCCGGATTAGCTAGATGGCAATTGCAGTTATTTCGGTTGCCTTTATATATAAATATAAAGGCAACTGAAATAACTGCAATTGCCATCTAGCTAATCCGGAGTTGGGAGAATTGGAGACGGATGAGGATAAAAATGCAACCAAAAAGAGAAAAGAAGCACAGGTTAATTGCACACGGCTGAACCAATTAGGCCCAATAACAAGATCGAGGAGCCGGGCGCAGACCTCGACACGCCTATAAAAGACCTTCTCATTCTCTGGCGCGCCAGCCCTGAGGATGCCGGCAGGTGACGGCGAAAGCTTGGCGCTTTTTAAAACTTTTATAGTTTTAATTTATTAAAAACTTTTATAGTTTTTATTACCCTGGTGTTCATTTTATATTTTCATTATGAATATCCCCAGGGTTCATATTTTTAACCTTTTTAATCGCATATATATATATATATATATATATATATATATATATATATATATATATATATAAAATAAAGGTAAAAATGTGACTCTTGGGAATATCCATACTATTAAAACAGTGATCACCAAGAGAATGCTTTAAGAGAATAAAATTTAATTAATCAACCAAGCTTTCGTCAAAATACATTTGACATCGTCAGGGTTAAAAGGCAAGTATAGGGAGTAGACTTATATACCGTTGTCAAGCATCCCGTTATCAAGCATCTGCTTCCGGCTTTTAGAGCGAGTCATAGGCCCCAGCTGTTCAGAATGTAACTCAAGCTTGTCTCCTTTAATACACGTTCTTTTGTTCCTAGCTCGCATTCCCTCACACACCACTCGATAGGTAGCTTCAGGATTAAGTGGATTCAGGATCAAGGTCTTCCCTCCCCCATGTGCACCTCCTCCATCACCCTGCATATGATCGCACTTAAGGTGTGAGGGTGGGGAGATTTTTGGATTTACTCCAGTATCCCCCTGAGTCACAAATTCACCTTGGTCCTGCCCATTCATCCTTTGGGGATGTATTACAGATTCTTCTCCCCCCCACCCCATATTGTTCTCCTTTCTGTCTTCCTTCCCATGCACCATACTGAGGGGTCTGCTGTCCGTTCCAAATATATATATACACACACACTATATATATATATATACATAAAAGTAAAAAAGGATATATCATATCCTATCATAAAGGTAAAAAAGGATATATGCAGTATTATCTTCATTTTAGATGTCAAAAGGGTCTTTCTCTCTGTCTCTGCTTTCCCCCCCTCTCTCCCCCCCCTCTCTCTCTCTCTCTCCCATCTTCTACTCACCAGGCAAGCTGGCTTCAAGCTGTTCTCTAACAAGCTCAGGGGTAGGCAACCTTGGCTCTTTTATGACACATGGACTTCAACTCCCAGAATTCCTGAGTCAGCATAACTGGGCTAGCTAGCTCTGTCCTGCCCTTTCTGCTTCCTATTTCCTGCAGAGATGCAACAAAGGGAGGAGCCATGGCCAATAAGCTTTTCAGCTTGTTGGAGAACACCATGAGTCCTCCCTCTCTCTCTCTCTCTCTCTCTCTCTCTCTCTCTCTCTCTCTCTCACACACACACACACACACACACACACACATACATACACACAGAGAGAGAGAGAGAGAGACAGAGAGAGAGAGAGAGAGAGAGAGAGAGAGAGAGAAGGGAAGCGCAAGTGCCTCTCTCTGTCTCTGTCTCTCTCTGCAAATGGCAGAGGAGGCTGGGAGCCGCAGGGGAAGGTTCAAAGAGCCACATGCGGCTCCAGAGCTGCAGGTTGCTGACCTGTGGCATAGACAATCCTAAATTAATATAGCGGATTGATTCTTACAATCTGAGATGCTAAAACTAAGCATTAAAATAAAATGCCCACCAAATCTGAACTAAAAATGCACCTAGAAGAAGCTTTTGGGATGCAGTACCTAAATGCTTACTTCTTTTATTTATCTTTTTAAAATCAAATTCTTTCTTTATAGACATATACATTTTCCTTGGGAGAGAGAAAGAGAAACTGCTTTTCATTTTTAAAATGTGATTTTCCTTGCTTTTTTACATGGTCCTACAAAATTACAATAACCATTTTCTCCATTTTAGCTACAAAGGAAAAAACAGAGCAGCCAAAAAGTCTGTGAGAACTGGTGTACTTCTACAATTAATACCACTGTGCCTATTTCTACCCTCTACTTCCTGTCATTAAGCCAGCTGGCCATTCATGAGATAATCCAACTTCCTAACGCATAACTACTAAGCTTATTGAAAAGATTTATAGTGAGGGACACAAGGTCATCTAATGGTAAAAAAAAAACAGGTTGAAATTTCAACCATATAATTAAAGGCCTGCATTTTATTTTACCAACAATGCAAAGGCAAAGCTATGATCATGCAGTTGTAGCTGCTATTTTGTCTTTTTTTTTTAATCCTACCATAGACACCCTGAGAGGGACATTGTCAAACCTTTTCTAAAGTCCAAATATATAATATGAACTGAATCACTTCTATCTTCAATAGCAATAATAGTTATTCATCCAACATTTCCCTCTCTCACACACATACATATCCATTAAAGTATGGACATCACACATGCCCCTCCCTTTCCCTGTTTGTTTTCTATCCCATTCTGTTCATCCTCTCTTCTTTCACTCCTTTAGCAATAGCACTTAGGCTTACAGTATATATCTCTTCACAGTGTTTTACAGCCTTCTCTAAGTGGTTTACTGAGCATATTGCCCCCCACAATCTGGGTCCTCGTTTTATCAACTTCGGAAGTCAACTCTGAGCTGGTGAGGATTGAACTGCAGGCACTTGACAGAATTAGCTTGCAATTCTGCATTCTAAACACTGCTCCACCACGGTTCTTACTTACCCTTCAGCTGCTGTCACTCAGGTGACTCTCAGATGAGATTTTTGGGTTGTTGTTTTTTTACTAGTAAGTCATGGAAGATTCAGCTGTCTGGCAGTGGTAACTCTGGAGATTGGGTCAAAAGTGATTCAATGGTGGATGAAAGATCAGGATGTAAGTCCTATCCCCATTTGAATGTATGTGCATCATTAGTTCATTGCAAGGCAGCAATGAGCATTACAAAGCTCTGTCTACAATCCTGCTGAGTTTAACAATACCTTCTTATTTTCAAAATGCGCAAAACCCCATTAAGTAGTCAGATGAGTTTCCCTTCATTATATTTGGCCACATTTGGGCCTGGTGACCAATTGAGTCACGCTGAATTCTACAGACCACAATATTTCAGGAAGCTTTACCATCTGATCTTCTAGCTTATACTCTTCTTTTCTCCTCCCCCTCCTGTTTTATTGTCGGGCATTAAACTCCCAGGTGACTAATAAAACTCTGCCTCCCTCATATTCATCTAGTATTTTCTCCCTGTAGTCAAGCAGAGAAAGAATAATCACTTCAGCTTTTTCTGGTTTCAAAAACAAAAAACATCTGTGCTGAGAAGCTGTAGTCAGATAACATGAAAATGAGAAATTAATCATTTGCCTAAGTATACTGTAAACAGCAGGCTTGATAGAACATTTATCATCATTTTGCCTTCTGCTTACTTAAGGAGAGAGTGGGCTTAATTGCTTTCCCAGGATTCTTCCTTCCTCTCCTTCTCCTAATCTATAAAGAAACACAGTAAATGACTCTCAAAACTAGCCTTCAGTTTGTCAGTGAAGTGGCAAACTCAAATGATCCACTCTTACCTCTCCCACTACTTAAAATCTCTTGACAAATTATTGTTGCCACAGTCTAGACCAGTTGGAGGAAAGTTCCATATTTATATGTCATGAGTAGAGCCTTGGACCTTAGTAACAGTAAAAGTAAAGTTGTCTCTGGGGAAGGTAACATTTGATGGAGCAGGGACTAAAGCAGAATGCAGAAAATAACAATAACAATAAAGTTGGAAGGGACCTTGGAGGTCTTCTAGTCTAACCCCCTGCTTAGGCAGGAAACTTTATACCATTTCAGACAAATGGCTATCCAGTCTCTTCTTAAAAACTTCCAGTGTTGGAGCATTCACAGCTTCTGGAGGCAGATTGTTCCACTGATTCATTATTCTAACTGTCAGGAAATTTTTCCTTAGTTTTACGTTGCTTCTCTCTTTGATGAGTTTCTATCCATTGCTTCTTGTCCTGCCTTCAGGCACTTTGGAGAATAGCTCGACTCCCTCTTCTTTGTGGCAATCATCCCTAGTCATTTTGTTCATTAAATTAGACATACTCAATTCCAGCAACCGTTTCTCACATGTTTTAGCCTCCAGTCCCCTGATCACTTTTGTTGTAAATTGCTGGTCACGTTAAAAAGAAACATGGCTCTAAAGATTAGTTATTCTGACTACAAAAAATGCATTCTTTAGATCAAGATAAGAAAATCTGTGGCTCAGTGTGACCCATTTATGGGCTGCTAGGACCTATAGTTCAACAATATCTGGAGAGCTAGAGGTTCTTCACTTCTGGTTTATGTACAGAGTAGACATTCCACTGGTCCAAGGCTAGGATAGAATATAGCATAGGATATAGTCCCAGTTAAAGTTAAGCCAGTTTGGCTCTGTTCATTAATGTAAAGCCTAATATCTTCTCCCTATCTGAAAGAAAAAAAAGGAACTTAAATCAGTCATTCCCCCTCAATTCCATGCTTCATCTTTTGGTTTTAATTCATGTTAAAGTGAACAGGACTGCAAGAAGATCTAGGAAAGACTCAACATTTTTGTCACTGTTGGGGATATGTCCATTGTATTTATCCATTTTCCAAATCTATTTTACCCACAGAGAAATTTTGCTGGAAACCAGGTTTGTTCCAGATATATTAGAATATTGACTTGCTAGGCGTTTCAATTCAACCTATTGATCAGGAGGACACCAGCTTGAAGAGAGTTAATATAGACTGCCAATTTAAAAGCCATAATCACACCTTCCCATTTGTATGTATTCTAGTAGAATACTGAAACAGGGCTTTGAATGCAGCAAAATCATTAATATGCATGTTAATGGAGAAAGAAAGAAATACTGTATATCATATTAATGAAAAAAGAAATATATACAAAGGTTAATTAGGTCTGGGGTTTTGTTTTTTTCTTATCCACCCCAACTTCTTGAAATCTTACTTGGCACTTTCATCTTTACAGAATGACAATTTTTGGAATGCATAAAAAAAAAAAAATCTTTGAGGGGAAACAATAAATATTTGTTCAAGTTATTAATAATGAAGCTACAGCAGGTTTTGTGTTCTCATTTAGTATAGCTTCATAATATCTTTTCTTTTTAGATCAAAATGCCTTCAGGATAACAGTTCAAATGATATCATGTTTCCCCACTGCTTTCCAGCTGCTCAAGAGGATATATAGACAAAATAGACCAAAGCCTGTGATGCTTACATGCAACCACAGTTCACTCTCTTATTTATTTTCAAGTTTCTTTTTTCCATAAGAATAAAGATATTTTACTGCAAACATTCGAAAGCTCTGTGCACAATCTTTAAGAAGCAAACATTCAGAAGCTCTGTAACTGCTCCATTGCAGAAACATATCTCTATCATACCATTTTGGATTGTGAGAAAAATAAAATAGAATAAATAATGGTGATTCTTTACCAATCATTTTGGTTCAGAATCTAAATTCACATTACACTATAGAAAACACAATTAAGCTCTGGAGTCCTTAGTGCTCTCTGAACATGATTGTTTCCTTGCACACTTTTAATTATCCAACCAGATAACTACTGAATATGGAATTTGCTTCCTGTTGTTAAAGTTACTTGCCCTGCCCAAAGGAGCACAAATGCCCTGAAGGAACTCAGACCACTAGAGGAAAAGGAAACAAACCACTTGTACAACATCACCCAATGAAATGGATACCCTTACAACTTTAACAAAAGGGCATGACCACTCAACCTACTATAGCACAATCAACATATGCTATGAAAAGGATGACACTACCATACATCAAAACCATCCCAGAAACAATCAACAGACTATTACAGCCATACTGTAATATATAAAACCAACTAAAGCCCTCCAAAATATTTTAAGTCACCAAAAGACCCAGTAGCCCAAGAAGAAACAACAGGAGGCATCTACTATGGCATACAGTGTAAAGACTGTAATAGCTATCATGTAGGACAGACAGGCAGAAGACTAGCAGAGTTTCAGTTGTGAGCATCTTAGACCAAACCAGTGGTGGGATTTAGCCAGTTTGCACCACTTTGGCAGAACCGGTAACTATTTTTTTTATTGCCCAAGCCAGAATGGACTTCCAGAAGTGGCATCCACACAGAGAATCAATTGTTCACATATTTGAATCCCACCACTGGGTCACCAAACCAAGTCCAAAAATGCTAAAAAATTCCTGGAAGCTTGAGAATCAGACAGATCAGCCATCAATAGAGACATAGAAATATATCATATTTACATATCATTCAAAATGGACAACAAAAAGCTAAAAAGGAACAAAAAGAAAGAACACATTTCTTCCAGCAGATGAGCAGTATTAACACAGACCAAAAATCAAGCAGAAAACAATGCCCTAATCAAAGAAATACCAAGGAGAAAACAACACCCCCATCAACACTGGCAGGGCAAGCTCAGAGAGCACCCCATTTGCACTATCACTGATTACGTTTTATTCGTTGGATAATAAAATCTCTAAGCAAATAACCAAGCTGAGAGATCACCAAGGACTCCACTGTTCAATCCTGAGCTACTTTTCTATTGGGACAATTAAGCTCCCTCAAACCCACATCAGCCCAGGGGTACAGAGGACTCATCTGCATTCTTTGTGAAATCTCAAGCCCTACTGAAAATGGGTTGACACATTTTTGACCTTCATTGCATTTTGTGGTGAGGTAAGAAGTTTAAGCAAGCTCTTAAAATTCCATGCCCCCTGTGGAATGTGACCCACAGAAAGTTTGCTGTGGTCATCCAACCAATTCAAGTTGTGCATTCCTTCTCCTAATCTGGGCCCTAATCTGCACTAAGAAGTATATAGTGAGGTGTAATGGGAGGAAAGTTATTGTATCAAGGGTAGTAAAAAAAAATTAAGGTTACATACAGTCATATACTTTGGTTTTGGTATGTTCCAAATCCTACTTGAATCAGAGCATTATCTGAAGTGTAGGAGAAGTTTCCTTATGTTGGAAACCAATGATCTAATTTGAAAGCTTAACAAAATGTCCACAGCATTCAAAACATGTGATTAACATGGTCATTCGCAAAACATCAATGTCAATTGCTCACCAATCCCAAATGTCAATTTGATGAGCTTGCCTCCCATCCCCCCTTCTAGCATCTGAGAATGCTTCTTACTGAATTTATTTCTGGAATATATCTGTGCAGGCATCTGGACACACTTCTAAAGAAAACCCTCCAGCCATTTTCTACGTGGATTTTTGTAGGACCAGGAACGTTCGTGAAAATACAATTTATTCCTCAAGTTATTGCTTTGCTTGACAGCAAGCTAGCTTCCTACTTTTTTTTTTAAAAAATGTGTTTTTTCTTAAGACATCCTGGGAATCCAAACAGAATTATCATCAGGCACATTGGCATGATTACATGCCATTTTGTGAACCTAGGAAATAGAAAGTGACTTCACAGCGGCTTCCATCACACCATCACTCACTCGCTCATTTATTTGTCACCCTCTGTAAAATAAGATGGATAGGTACTAAACTGAGCAAGAGACAAATTTGCCTTGATCAATTGGGTATTATAGATGAAGACGCCAAGGATCTGAATGCATAAAGCTTGTCCATTTCCCATTCTCTTTTGCAGAAGAGTAGATGGGAAAGGGGGAGGGAAATGTAAGATACAAATATAATCTAAGGTTTGGGTCCTGATTAATTCCCTCCCTCCCAGAATTTTCTTAAAGAATCTTAAATTCTGTATGGGTGCATACAGATGTACTTGTTTATGCCTTGAATAATCTTTCTAATGTTAACTTAGGCAAGTCCTCAACAAGAAACACCAGCTAGGAGGTATGATTGCTCATTAAATTTAATGAGCAGGTTAGAATTAGCTACTATGAAAAGGAAGATGAAAGCAAAATCACACCTTTGAAAACTGAGCTAGAATTTGATTGAAACATATGCAAGTCCAATTAGTCATATAATGATCTTGAATACATACAGTATATTGCTAAAGACCTTGTAGGGAGCTAAGCAGATTTCCAGGTTTCTTACTCAAGTGGAACTCAATTGCAATTGCACACAAAGTGATAGAATGACGATGTAACTCAGGAAAGTAGAAACTGAATATATTTTGTCCTCAAATGAGTTCTGAAGTTCACGCACCCACATACACAGCCCAATTTTCTGATATCTACTCTGAATTAGCAGGAGTCTTCATTGTCTGTGAGACAGTTCAAGAAAGAGCTTTTTAAAATGGTTCATTTACACAACAAAGTACATTCTTTGTGTTAGAAAAGGGCATTGTTTTGAAATTTCTAAGTCCTGGTTGAATGTAACTTACAAATGTTTCCGGGATTGCTTTTGGTGAGAGCTTCAGAGCTGGGATGGGCATTACTGACCACTCCATTTTGCTTAAAATGGCTTTAAAATCTGCATAATCCATGCATACAGACCCTCTTGATTTGGGCTGTGGATTTTGAAAGCTATATTTTGATATTACTTGGAATTGTGATTAAATCTTGTAAACTCTTCAGGGGTTTCTCTACAAAAAAAGATCATGATAAATTCATTAATATTTCGATGGGTGTCAATGAACACTCTTATGTGGGAGAAAATCCTATTAAATCAAAGGCTACTCTCTGAGTAGATACAAACAAGATATCATTACAATTCACCATTAACTGCATCATGAAAAGCAAGAGTGCTACAGGATATATAAGAGTTCTTTTGTAGCAAACTTGACAGAAAAGGCTAATCCAACAATCAAATCTCTCATAGGTCTGAATATGTAAATACAATAATAACAAAAGAATTCCAGCCAGTACTCAAATTTCAAATGAGAAACTTATATACAGGCAAATTAAGCTGGCAAACGCCTGTTTCTGGGAAAGATGCTAATTTGCTTTAAATCTGCAAAAATGTTAGAATTCCTTTTATAATTGAAAAAAGTTCTTGCCAGGATTTAATATATTTCTCTAAGTCCACAATGTTACACACTCAGTTTTGTTTTCATTACAAAACTTTATTAAAGTTAACAGATATGCTCATTGATATACTTTAAAATAAAAAAACCCATTGTTATACAAAATGATAACTTTAAAAGAGAAATCCTAGTTATTTGTTCCTCCCATTAAAAAGAACATTTTAGTAATCTATTTAAAATATTTTAGCATATTAACATAGGCAATATTCTCAAAATGTATTGAAGTCTTCAAGTTATAGTCATTTTCCCCACATTTATCCTTCCCTACAAATTTATATGCATTTTCCCCTCCCTCCTCTGTATAGTTCAGTGTGAAATATTATATCTATTAAATATGATATTTTCTTAGAAATAATCTTATTTTTTAAAAAACAAAATACAAACAAATCCTATTTTTTTAGCTACTTCTACCATATGATTTGCTTTTTACCATGTGGTATAATATTATCATTATTCTAATTTATCCTGAACTCAGACTATTTACCATTGTTGTAACAGTTCTACAATTCTGGGTAAAGATTTTAACCATTAAAATGCCTATCAGTATAATCTGCACATAACCAATTATATTTACTTGCGGTCATATACATGAATTTCACCAGATCATTTAAGTAAACATACCAAAGCTTCAAATACCAAATTAAATATTAAAGGTGATAAAAGGCATTCTTGATATTTTACATCTCATCTTTATTACAGAGGAGATAGTCCCAAGAGTAAGGACTTAAGCAAGAGGAATTAAAATAATATTTTTTTCTAAAATCAGATTATGATATATACATTATTAGAGCATATATAGTATCTTCTGTAATCTTATTACTAAGATGGCTATACCAAAATCTTGGCATCAGTATATAATTATTGTTTAATAACTCACACAATTCATAAAAGCCTTTCTGCTTTCAAAATAACTTTTTCATACAATTATGTTTATAAAACCCCCTTTTCAAAGAATTCCTTTAACAAAATAGGAGCCATGTTCTCCTTAATTGTTTTTTACTACTTTAAAGGTATTTGAAGGTTGTTTTGGATTTTATTGGGTCAATAGTATCATATCTTCAATATTGCTTTGAATGGTATCTAAATCCCTTCAATGGGAATCCTTAATTTCTAGAAAATTCTATCTATTTTTTTTTATAAACCACCCATCTGTTCAATATGTCTGTCAATGTGTTCAAAATGTAAATCAGTATAAAACACCATTAATGAAAATTCATGTCATTATACTCACTGTGAATTATCCCCACAGAATATTTTATTGTACGCATTATTTTGCTTTTTTTTTAGTTGTTGCAAATGAGAAGTCAAACATTTACCAAGTTTTTCCTCTCAGTTCCAAATGTATCCATTTAATACCTTTCATGAATACTTGGCACTCATAATATGCAATTGTCAAACTTGAATGCTATCAATCTAAAGGACTTACACTGTTCCAGGGTACAACTTTAAGCACATGTCTCCAATACTTCCTTTAATTCTGTAATTAATTTTGCATCATTCTTTAATGATGCAACTCCCTCCTATTTTTTTCCCTGTAGAGATTAAGGTAATTGTCTTACCAACTACAAATGTTCTAAATGCAGGGCTTTTTTTCTCATAGAACACCCAGAACGGAGTTCCGGCACCTTTTTTGGATGGAACCTTGTAGGGTAGGCAAGGCGGGTTGTATGACCTGTGTGAGTTCCAGCACCTTTTTTTTTTTTAAGAAAAAAAGCACTGTCTAAATGTATCCAAGCAATCTGTAAAGGAGACACAGAGAATGGCCTTGGGGGATAGGAAGAACTACCGTATATGCCGGCGTACAAGGCGACCCGGCGTATAAGACGACCCCCATCCTTGGCGCCGAGTCGCATTCCTAGAACGTCATCTTATACGCCGGAAACTACCAGTATTTCCGGTGTATAAGATGACTCGGTGTATAAGACGACCCCCATCTTTGGCGCCGATTTTAACGCTTGCGGAAGTCGCCTTATATGCCGGCATATACGGTACTAAAGAACAGAAAGGTAAAAGTAACCTGAGTTTGGAGCATAAATGTTATGTTATGTTATGTTATGTTATGTTGTGTTGTGTTGTGTTGTGTTGTGTGTTGTGTGTTGTGTGTTATGTTATGTTATGTCATGTCATGTCATGTCATGTTATGTCATGTGGGTAATTTTGGGCAACTTACAGTTACATATATAGTTAAAAAACAACATTAAAACCAAGAAAACTTGGGTAGGGCAGGGAGCGGAGTGGGGGGGGGAGATGGGATCTGTTATTACTCAATCAACACCTCCATTGCACTGTTCCCCCACTGGGGCCCCAAGCCAACTGGCAGAGCCACGTTTTTAGGCCCTCATGAAAAGATAGGAGACTTGGGGCCAACCTCACATCAGTGGGGCAAGATGTTCCAGAGAGAAGGAGCAACAGCAGAGAAGGCCCTCCTCCTGGACCCCACCAGCTAGAATAATTGGGCTGATGGGACCTCCAGCATGCCTCCTCTGCTGGCACGAGTGGTACAGGCCAATCCCAATGGGATGAGATGGTTCCTCAAGTAACCTGGACCCAAGCCATAAAGGGCTCTAAAGATCTCAACAACCTTCTCTCTAGTTCACAAAAAGATAAAGAGAGGGAGGAGGAAGTGCATTCAGATTTGTAAGATTCTGTTATTATGACTTTGTAATAAAAGTACCAATGATTTTCATGATGTTGGTTTCCTAATCTGGTCTATCTTAAAAGACTGGCCCAATCGTTACCTTAATTAATCCTTTGTATTTAAACAAAAAACCCCAGAAACATCCATGCTCATCACTTGGTGTTGTTGCTGTTGTTGATCATCTAGCAATGACATTAAAATTCTACTTCCGTCTAGCTGGAGTTATTTTGCTTAAAGCCAGAATCTGAAGAGAATTTATAACTGAAAGAAGAAAACATTTTGAATTAAATTAACTCACAGCAGAGATATTAAAAAATAATCTTCACCATGATGTACATGGTTGTTAAAAGTAAGCTGTATTAGTATAAATATTCATTTGTGTGCCTCAATGTCTCCTTGAAGCATTCCAACACTGGAGGCTATTTTTTTCCCTTAAATCTACATCTGATCTAACCACGGCTCCACAATTAAATTAAAATCTCCAGCTACAATTAACCAGTCCAATAGTAGCCCAAAAGATTTGCAAAACAGGTAGAATATCATGTTTATCTTTAGTTGAAACAAACAAACAAACAAACAAACAAACAAAATCTTTACCCAAACCATCTGACTAACCTCATTCTTAATTGCCGAAACTGGAACCAAAATCTCTTTTTCAGCTACAATATTAGAAGAGTTCTGAACTGAAAGTGTTCTTGTAAATTTTAAAAGTCCATTCATACAGCTTAGATCAGTGATGGCAAACCTTTTAGAGACCGAGTGCCCAAACTGCAACCCAATTGTTGGGTGCCAGGTGGGGGTGGCCAATTGGGTGGGTGTGGCCAATTGGTGGGCGTGGTGCATTGGGTGGGCATGGTTGCAGTGGTAACTGGGTGGGACTAAAAAGTTCAATCAATCAGTTCCAACTTTGTGAGATCTTTTTTTCCCCCCGCAAGAAGTTGAAATTGATTGATTGATTGAATGAATCTTTTTTTTTTTTTGCACATGGCGGCAGAGGCCTAAAGCAAAAAGGTTTTATAAAACCCAGCTGAAGGCCTAGGACTGGGGCAATGGCGTGCGTGTCCACAGAGAGGGCTCTACGTGCCACCTGTGGCACGCGTGCCATAGGTTCGCCACCACAGGCTTAGATCATCCCAGGTTTTTGAGAGGAGAAGCAGGATTGTCAGGGGGATTTGAGTTTCTTGCAAAAAGAGAACTTCAGACTATATTCATTTTTTTTAAATCAGCTCTATAACATTCCATAAGACTTCTAGTTTTATGGTTGCAGAGGAGATTAGCTTTCTTTCTCCTGCTCCTGAGAATACAATCAATGCTATCACTCCCTTTGTAATTGGGTGGCTAATTTAAACAAATAAACAAATGCAAACAGCAAATATAAGTAAATGAATTGGAGAGTGATTTATGCCGAAATTGTTTCAACTAGCCTTAAATGATTTGGATATACTGTAAATTTAACCATATGCTATGCCCCATAAAATGAAAGCAGCTCCTTTTCAGTCCAGATTAAACTGCATTATATTGATATCTAGTATAGACAGGAAACGTCAATGACTCCCTTCCAAGTTCCAACAGATTAGACAGAGCTATTTTGATGCCTGATAAATCACAATCCCAGCAAGGGCAAAAGACAAGTTTTGAATTACTAATTGATTCCTCAGTTATTTCTATTGCCAAGTGAGACAGTTGTTAAATGAGTTTTGCCTCATTTTACAGCCTTTCTTGCCACAGTCGTTAAGTTGGTAACACAGTTGTTAAGTGAATCTGGCTTCTTCATTGACTTTGCTTGCCAGAAGGTCACAAAAGGGGATCAGATGATCCCGGGACACTCCAACTGTCATAACTATGAACCAGTTGCCAAGCATCTGAATTTTGATCACGTGACCACGGGGATGCTGCAACGGTCGTAAGTGTGAAAAACGGTCATAAGTCACTTTTTCAGTGCTATTGTAACTTCAAATGGTCACTAAATGAACGGTTGTTACCATGTTCAGATTTCCCAAGTATTCTACAACACAGCAGAGTGTGGGTTTTTGAAGAGATTTCTACTCTGAATGCACATGAAAAGTTATTTCACTATGATCCAAGTGAAACATCTCTTGAAAACATATTTCCACAATGAGGTATAGTGATTTTTTTTTAAAAAATCTTCCACTTATGGAAAATTGAAATATTTTTCTTCCTGAATCCTTAACCTTAAATTCAGCTCTGTTCTTCTTGGCAAATCACTAACACTGTTTTTCTTGCCCAATTTAGTTCTAGGCTTTTAACCTATTCCTCATAAGATTCAACTAAAATTGGCTGCGGTTTTACAATTCTTTTAAAACACATATTATATATATATATATATATATATATATATATATATATATATATATATACATTTTCCAAGTTTTTCCGTCTTCCTTTTTCATATTCTGAGAGATCTCTGTTAGTAGCTTATAGACTAACCAACAACTTAACCTTCTTGATGTTTCTTACTACAGTATTAGATCAGAAGGGATCTCTGAAATTAAATTAGCTGTACATCTCACGTTTGAACTAGAGTTTCAGTCAAAATTCTTACCTCTAAGGGGAAGTCATTAATTTTTCACCTGAAGCCATGCTTCCCAGTGCTGCAACAGCTTCTCCAGAAGTCATAGTTGGGACAGCTGTAAGGGAATTGAGGGTAAAGAGAAGGCTGACGTTTATGCTCATGTGGCATTTACCTCCCCAAAATTCCATAAGTAGCAGAGAACAACACAATTAGCATTTCTGCTCACTAATTATTTTTTTTTTGCAACAGTCAAAAATTTGATTTTTATAACTCATGGGAGAAAGAGAGAGAGAGAGAGAGAGAGAGAGAGAGAGAGAGAGAGAGAGAGAGAGAGAGAGAGAGAGAGAGAGAGACTTTTTGCTTAACAGATTGCCCTCTTTCTAAGTATTGCCTCAACATTTGAAGAGTGATAAACGATAGAGCTTTCAAAGGCTTTGAACTACCTTCTCAAAGTTATAAAAGCAGCTTTTTAAAATCATAAATTGTCTGAAACAATTACATAATAATAAATCCATGGTGCAGAAACGAATGGACAAAATCCCAAGTATTCTCCTGCCCTTGTCTATGGAGATTCTCAATCATTTAGATAAGGGGTAGGCAACCTTGGCTCTTTTATGACTTGTGGACTTCAACTCCCAGAATTCCTGAGCCAGCATGTCTCAGCTTGGAAACCTCTCCCTTTCCCCTCAGTGTGGCTGGCTCAGGAATTCTGGGAGTTGAAGTCCACGAGTCATAAAAGAGCCAAGGTTGCCTACCCCTGATCTAGGTTATCCCAAAGATGCTTTTTCCAAAAGACAACTGGACTTTCTTGATTTTTTTTTTGTTTGAAAACATTTTGCTTCTCATCCAAGGAACTTCTTCTTTGGGTTCTCTTATTTAGGCCAGAGACTATGTGACTCTTGATAACTGAAACCAAATACCAACAAATTTTTAAGCAAGATTTCCACTCTTCTCCCAAAAAATTGAAAAATCCTTCCACAGTTTTATGCTGATGCAACTTTTAGTCTTGATGTTGACTGGTTATACTGCTGTCTATTTATTTTTCTGATCTTGCTGTTCAGAATTTAGCCATTTAGAAGGAGATTTCTCTCATACTCGTTCTCTTAAATATTGCACAATTTCAAGCAATTACTTTACAGTGAAATCGCTTCTACTTAAGATCTGGTTAACGTATATACTCCCAATGCCAATTTCCTTAAAGACTTGAAACAAATTTAACATTACGTGATAGAAGAAGTTTCATTTGGTAAACTTAATTCCCATATTAATTGATGTTACAGCTCATCACCCATAGTAATGTTTCGAGAATCTTTCCCCTATTATCTTTATACTGGCACTTGAATTTATTTTTGACATTCGAATTACTAAATGGAATAGGAAATAAAGAGCAGGAGCTATATTAGCTGATGGAGGCAGGAATGGAAGTGACATTACTTCTTTTCACACTTGGCCCTAACACTCTTTTTTTTTCTTTTTGTAATTTTAGTCGTTGTGGCTTGTTTTCCATGAAATCCATTTTTTTTTTAATTTCGTTAAATTGCTAATGAAGTTTCAGGAGGAATTGATGAATCTCTCCTTTCCCCTTTTCTCCCCAGAAATCCTTTTAATAAATTATATTTACTGATTGTTTTTATGGCTTTAGCCCTTAAGCAATATCTGAAACTTCTTTAAGTGTTAACAAAGAAAGTCAGAAGATTAAAAGAGGGCCTCAAAGCCCAACAAAAGATCCTTGGGGAAGCTCATGAACCTCCAAGCTGGAATGGATGCTGAATTTGTAACTGCAGGCATTTTTTCCCCCAAACTGAAGCTTTCAAACAATGTATTGAGATTAGACTTGGAACATAAGAATAAAACTGAATTAAAAGAAGTATGGCTTTTATTTCTATCCTGGAGATGATACTGAAAAAGAAATTCCAGAGAAGATGTGAAATAGTATCTCCTTTCGTCAAATTAGGGATATTGGCTATATTAGTAGAAAAGCAGAAAAATAAACCGTAGGATATGTCATATCAATCACATGTTGAACTCAGACGTTTGCTGAAAAGAATGTTATGGATATACACATCTGCCTAAATTCTTCTATTCTTCTAGCAGGCAATACTGAACTGCAACTCCAGAAACCCATCCATCATTCTTTTAAGTTGAGGAATCCTAGTAATTGTGTTTAACATCTGAAGAACTGTGGGTTCCTTACCCAGCTCTCTGTAATCGAAAAATCCTGATTTATACATGAGCTTCCACGTCATGTGGAAGCTCATATATACATAGGTTTAGATCACTGCCTGAATTTATGTTTATTGATTTCATTATTTAATTTGGATGTTGCCCAACTGATTCTGGGTGGCTTGAATTGAACATCTGGCTATTGGGTAGCCTGAGAGAAGTAGGGATGGAGTTATTAAGATGGAATTTTTTATTATTATTATTGATCATCACACAGTTAGTCAAATGTTCAGACTGGATTTGGCATTTTTGTCTACCTATCGAGTCCTTACCAAGGACCTGGGATAGGCGGATGTGGATTTTTGATGGTGTTACAAATATCATTGCAGGATGGAAACTGTTCCCAGTACAGCCACCTTTTGCAGTTGACTCATCGCAAATTTGTCAATGCCAATGGTGTTCAATTGGTGCTCCAGTTGTTTTGGGATTGCACCCAAGGCTCCTATTACTATTTGTTCTACCCTTGCTTGTCTTTGCCATAATTGTTCTATTTCTATTTGTAGGTCTTTATATTTTATTATCTTCTCCAGTTCTTCCTCTTCTATTCTGCTGTCTCCAGGTACTGCCACGTCCACTATCCAAACTTTTTTTTACTTTCTTATTGACAGTTGTTAATTCTGGAGTGTTATGTGGCAGGTATTATTGTTGTTGTTGTAATGAAACCACTATCTTTAAGGAATATAAAAATAATCCTCAACTCAAGATTTATTATTTCTCAAAAGTCAACACAAACAGTTATTACAGTTAAAGAAGAGACAGGCTTTCAGATAGATTAATTTCTACTTCTTGCTCCAATTCTATTTTGGAAACTTATTACTGTCCAGCCAGTTCCCTTCAGTCTTCCAACCCTGTCTTTCATTCCTGCTTCAGCCTGGTAAGACCCCTTCAGTTTGCTGAATTTCCAGAAAGAGCCATCCCATCCAGACAGGGGATTAGACTAGAAGAACACTTTCTCCCCTATTCTGGCCCTCACTATCAGACTCTGAAATTGATAAATTGATTGTGCAACTGAAATTGGGCAAATCTGTAGGCTATGACTTCATCCCTGTAGACGTTGTCCACTATAATCTAGATTGGTAGATATCTGTCTTCTCTATTCATCTTTAGTGATAACAATGCCAAGATCCTTGATTGTTATTCCTATCTACATCTACAAAAAATGATGGTGAGACTTACTTGCCAATTACCATCCCATTAGCCTTCTCAGTGTGGTGATCTACACACAAGATCCTTATATAACAAGCTGACATCATAACTGAGAAGGCTACTCACTCCTTGATCATGTTTTTACCTCTTTGACATTTAGTTGAGAAATATTCCTCTGGAACTTCTTCCACCCTTTATGTAGACTTCATTGATTTCAAATTGCCTTCAATTGCATTTCAATATTTACATTATGGGAGAAATGGAATTCTTCCTTAATGGATAGAAGGTTGCTTGTGCTCATCTACAAGCTTTGTGAAAATTCTTGGATGAAGGTGCAAAATAATTTGCATCGACATTGCCCCAAAGAAATAAGAGAGGTGAGACAAGGGTGAATTCTAGCTCTTCTCTCTTCATCTGTTCATCAGCCCCCTCATTGATAAATTGAACAATCCATCCCTCCATCCATCAAAATTAGGAAATAGACATACCTCTCTCTATTTGCAGGTGATGCAATTGACCTAAAATTGGCACTTTAGATATTTGCTGAGCACTATTGAAAAGAAATTCTATAAATCAAGGACTCAAAAACCAAGATTATGGCATTTGCCAAATACCCTAAGATATATATCTGTAGGCTAAACAGCCATTTAATAATACAAATCAAGACACTGAAATATCTAGGAATTGTTCTCCATTCCACAGGCATTGGTAAATCTGATGTTGACCATATCATCTTAAACAGCTTCAATTGTACAATCTTTCTTCTTCTCCAAAAGAATCTAGCACATACCTACTCAAAGTCTTCTTCGCCAAAAGAAGCTCAGCTTCTCTTTGGAATCCAACAGGGCCTTAATAGTTTATTTCCCCCCCCTGCAAAAATGTCTAATTTAAGTTCCTGAAATATATTCTCCAAATAGCTTGCTGTGTTCTAAACTTGATGCCTTATTGTAAAACTAGCCTACTCAAAATAGAAACCTCTACCTCAGCGGTTCTCAACCTGTGAGTCGCAACTCCATTTGGGGTCGAACGACCATTTCACGGGGTTCGCCAAACAACGCAGTCTGTCATTTTTTCCCCTTTTCCTTAGCTGTGCTACTCCCTTTTATTCTATTGGCTTTTGAAAGCCAATAGAATAGACTCTCTTGAATAGAGTCTAATTCTATTGGCTTTCAAAAGCCAATAGGAATTGTCCAGGCTGTCTCTGCCCTGCTGAGCCCGCCAAAAGTCCCATTCTGCAAACGGTGCTGCAAGTTGTCTGCAGTGAAGGCGAGCTGTCTGGAAGTTTCCACCCCTCCCTGCTGAGCAACTACTAAAAATGTAAATAAAAGAGGGCCAGGGGTGGGAGGTGGGAGGCCGGCTGGTGGTCGTCCTGCTCTGTCTCTGCTGCTTGCCAGCTACGCCTCGGCTGGTGCAGGGGGCGGCACCACACATGCGTGGTGTTCCTGGGCAGGGAAAGTCCTTGACTTACGACCGGTTGGGTAGTCCTCAATTTATGACCAGTTGGGTAGTCCTTGACTTACGACCGGTTGGGGTCGCGGCATTAAAAAGGTTGAGAACCACCGCTCTACCTGGATTTCCTCCTCCTCCTCCTCCTCCTCCTCCTCCTCCTCCTCTCCTTCTTCTACATCAGTGGTTCTCAACCTTCCTAATGCCGCGACCCTTTAATACAGTTCCTCATGTTGTGGTGACCCCCAACCATAAAATCATTTCTGTTGCTACTTCATAACTGTAATTTTGCTACTGTTATGAATCGTAATGTAAATATCTGATATGCAGGATGTATTTTCATTGTTACAAATTGAACATAATTAAAGCATAGTGATTAATCACAAAAACAATATGTAATTATATATTGTGAAATATTTATTTCTAATTACAAATAAATGAAATTTTGTCTTGAAGCATGGGTGCTCCACCTATGGCTCTGAAGGGAGACCTGACCTTTTCTCTTCTTTAAATGAGCCCTTGAAGTTGCCTGATTAGGTTAAGCATGACCTGTGAAAAATTAATAAGATTGTGTATGGGGGGGAGTGCTTATGGGGTGGGAGAAAATAAGGATTAATTGAGGTGATACTCAAGGGGAGCTATACTTATAGATATTTGTTGTCCATGTGTGTGATGTGGCCCACACAATTTGCCTCTTCAGCCTGAGCCACTGCCCGATTTTCTACCTCCAGCTGAAATTCACTGAGGGTGTGGAAGAGGATCCCTGTCCTTCCAGGACAATTGATCCTAATGACCTTCAGAGCTTCTCTCTCTGAAGAAGGCAGAAGGGAAACCTTGGCTCTTTTATGACTCGTGGACTTCAATTCCCAGAACTCCTGAGCCAGCATAGCTCAATTCTGGAGCTGTGCCTCCCAGAATCTTAGTGATTTTTGGAAGGAGGTCTTGTCCACTGAGGCAGAGGCAGCAAAAGGGAAATCCATTCCTTCCTCTCACCCCGGTGCTGGTTCCACTGAGCAATAATCAACTGCTTTTGGTGCAGCAGCCAGGGCAGGAAGAATGGGGGGGCATTACTGCAACAACTGCAAGAAAAGGCCCTTGGAGCTTCTTGATTCCACACCAGGAGCAGATTCATTTTGCCCCCCCCCTTCCTGGCTTTCCAGAGGCACACTAGGAAACAGAGAAAAGGCAGGCAGGAGGGGAAAGGGAAACACATGCTGCAGACCAAAACATCCATCCAAAGCAGCTTTCATCTCCAAAGCCCCCCCCCCCCTTTGATCTCTTCCCTTTTCACTGCCTGGACCAGTTTTCCTTCTCCCACCTGTAATGAAATGGCGCTCCCTTCCCCTGCATCCCACAAGTAGGAAGCCATCAAGGGGGGGGGGGAGGGATCGAGCAGCAGGAATCAAAAAGTATGTGCTCTCTTAAGGAGGGCTGCAGGGATCTCAGAGGAGGAGAGGACAAGGGGGGGGGAATCAGCTGCTGTGGGAAGAGAGAAAAAAGCTACTATACTTTTATGCCCACCACATAAGTAGGAACAAAGCTCCCACATTTATCATTAGTGTGATCTATCACTGGGAATTTAGGGGATCTAATGCAAACTTCCAATTGTGTGAGGATGGGTTATCTGGGAGCTCAGTTAACTCCTGTGCAGCAACTGCCACCAACTTACTTCTCAGAGTTGTGATAAGAGTAATAAAAACAGCTACGCTCTTCATTAGGTTTTTCATTATCATGGGTGGACTGTTTTTGCATGGGGATTGTGTTTTGTTTTTTCCTAACGTAGGATACCTTCGACATCATAGGAAAGCAAGGGCATTATCTTTTAGCAATGGAGATGTCCTGAGCAGCTTTTTCTGGGAAGCGAATGGACATACCACCATCCGTCCCCCACTCCGGAGCATTAGGAAACTGCTCCTTCCTTTTATAAACCGCCCGCCTAAACGTAAAGCATGCCGGGCTTCTTGCAAGCTCAGTCGCGTCTGCGCACCTGCTCGCGAGATCTCAAAGCTTGGTTTTCTTCCTCCACAGCAGAAGAGTCGGGGAACTTTCCTAGCTGTCCAGCTATCCGTCCGCCCATGGAGGAGCAGTGGCTTCGTAGGCCCATCCATCTCCCCTTTGAGCCAAGCATCAGTTTTATAACCTGCCATCTGCCTCAAAGCACTTCTCCGTCACAAGAAGGCAGAGGTAGCAGCCCGTCAGGCGGATGCCTTCTTCTTCTTCCTCTCCCTCCTCCCTGAAATGACAAGAGTAGGACGCTACTGTTTGGGTCGCCCAGCAGGGGAAAGCAGGGCTCTTTCTCTGAAAGACGCTTTAGCCAGCTGAGGCTCCTGGCGGCAACACAGCAGACAATCTCTACCCCGAAGCACGCCAGAGCCGGGCCAGCATCTGTGAGCTCCAGAAGCAGCGCCTGAACGTGGCTCCACCCTTGCCGGGCCAGATCCTTCCCTGCTTGGGCTTTCCTCCACCTCCTGCTCCCCTCGTCTGGAGACGGATAGAGGAGCGGTGTCTCGGTTCCTAAGACCATTGGAAATATGTGTTTTCCGATGGTCTTAGGCGACCCCTGTGAAAGCGTCATTCGATCCCCAAAAGGGTCGCAACCCACAGGTTGAGAACCGCTGTTCTACATGAACAATCCTATGGCTTTTTTTGGGCAGCCATCACCCTAATCAATTGTACAGGGGATATATGTTACGCTTTCCCAAAAATGTCTGCTTGAGCCATTCTGCACAGCTAGATACTTCAGTTGTATAACAATCCCTAAATTTAGACTGGCATTGCCTTTGGCAGGATTCAATGCCCTTCCAACAGCAGTCAGTGAGGGAAGATAAACATTATGTTTGAGCAGAGATTGTGCCCATGTGATTCAGGAGCAATTGACATGCTGGAACACATTATATTGTGCAGCTCTCTCTATGTTGACACTTGTCAGAAATTACTGTTCTCACTCTTCACCAAACACCTTGGTTGCACTAATGCCTTCTACCTCAAACTGTTACTATCAAATCAGTCTGATTCTATTTTGATGACTGCAGCCCAAAACTGTTCCTTAGATTATTCAATGCACCGTAACGTCTCTTCAGAAACCTCTTAGACATTCTTCATTTGGAACCTTTTCAGATGCAGCTGTCAATTTAGTCACTATTCCATATTATTATATTATGTGCTTACTTTCAATTGATTCTTACTTCTCTCTTATTCTCATTCATATTGCCAGAGTCATTTTAACAATATAGTCATTATAATTGATTTCTAACTTTTCATTTCCAAAATATAATAATTCCTTATGCATTCTTTATACATCACATTTTGTTTAGATATAAATTCATTTTAATTACAGTTTTCCATGGATTTAACTATTATGGGCTTCTATATTTTAGGTCAGTAAGTTTACTATTCTATTATAATCATTTAAATACTCTATTCGAATTACATAATATCTTACTAGATTAATTTTTATACCTCAAATTCTAAGGGGCAACTTATAATTTTAGTTTTATTGCTATATGATTTTGTAGCTTGTTTTATTCCAGTCAAATTTTGTGCTGTGTAGGCTGCACTGACATTTGGACAGTTAAATGGGACTCTATTTTTTCCAAGATCTGTTTTTCTGGTCAATAACTGAAATAAAATGACAGAATGACTGACAATCTGCTAATGAGCAAAAAATCCACAAAAAAATATCCTGTTAAAAAAGACTGATACTACCAAGATGATTGGTAGTACTTTTCAAAACACTTTTTCTTTGCAAAAGCTTACATTAAAAACTTGTTCCAATGAGTTTACTTGCAGTTGGTGAGTATAAACTCAGATGCCTTTGGATTCACACCTAAAGACAATAGACAGGCTTGTTCCATTATACTTACAAAAAATCAGAAGTTTGAACAAATATTCTCTCTTTGAGTAGTCATTTGGTGATAAATGGCTTAACTCATCCAAATGATTGGATCAAAACCACAATTGCTCTTAAATAAATAAATATAGGCTGTTGACACTGCCCACTTGGGTCGGGGCAGTTAGCACATCTGAAATATTGTCTGCCTGGATGATTGAAGTAAATCAACATTAATTGTCTAGAAAGCAAACTATTTAGGCTGCACATCACCACCTCATCTAGTTCATCAGAATATGTCTGCATCTTTTGTTTCCTGGTGAGGCTCACTTTAAGACAATTACAGGCTGGAGATCCCCAATATTTTATTTTCTATGAACAAATGAATTTTAAAATAGGCATGATTTGAATTTGGTTTGCTTCTAAAAATCATTATAAGTTTTGAATTAGACCATTCTTTAAATAGTTGGGGTTAGGGTTAGAATGGAACAGGGAGACTTGATGAGCACCAAAAGAGAAATAGCCAGAAACTCTTTGGTATCCACAAATGCCAAGTTTTATATTTATGCTTGTTGCTGTAACAGCATCATGGAATAAGATCACCATAAACAACTTCTGAGGAATTATTGTGTGAGTTTTAAAGGAAACTTTCTTCCAAAATATGCTGCAAATAAGGCAATACTCTAGTGAACATTAGGAGGATAACCTACAAAACTCCGCTGCTTACTTCTGAGTGGATTTAGCCAAGAAAGTGCTAAATATTATAATTCTGAACACATGTAGTATATTTTATTCTCATCATTGAGTAAGAACAATAAGCTCTCCAGCTGAGTCCAAAAGGGAGATTAAGTCTGAAGTCCCTCTCTAGCCAGTAGCCAAAGTGAGCATAAATGCCTAGTGATAAGTCCAAAAGTCTGAAAAAAGTCTTGTTCAAGAAATATTCTGTAAACTTATTTTGGGATGGAATAAATGTGGGAGGCTTCTCAAAATATAAATCAGTCTGGGAGTTATGTTCATCTTAATCACATTTAACTTACCCAAGATACTCACTGGGATTCTAGACCATCTGGCTATTTTTATTTCATTTGCATCAAAGCTGGGGATAATTTGAAATTCACTAGTTGAGAAGGGTTTCTGGGAATATAAGAATGTAAGATAAACAAAAGGAATTAAATCATAACTTAAAGCTCCAATTCTTATATTTTTCTATTACAGTAAGTCAATAGCATCAAATTTGATTTATCTCGACTTATAAAGTATCCAGAGTGTTTCCCAAGCTCATGTATAAATGACATGGCAGAAGGGTACCTGGTCTATTTATGAAACATATAATCAAAAATCTGATGTTATGCTTTGCACTGTAACTTTGTTAACGTCTATTAATGAAAGCATGAATTTGTAAAACCAGATTAGAAAGAAAAAGAGAAATAAGATATCTTTGTCATGAACCTTAATTTAATTAAGAACATGACATATCATTAAACAGTCAGGTATGATTTTGAATAAATTGGATAAATAATAGAATGCAATAAATACATTGAATAAATAGAATAGAAAAATACAAAAGCTCTGGGGACATGAAAATAAGTCAGAGCTAACATCAAAAATTTCCAAGAAATTATAAAACCTTTTATTAATGTCCAAAGAAATTGTAACTGCTAGATTTTATCCATTTTTGACTTAAAGCAACAATTCCCATTAAAACTCTGATATTGTCAATAGCTTAATACTCCTGAATCAATCTACTTTAGGTTCACTAGAGTTGAAGAATCCTGTACTTTGTATAGACCAAAATAGTCGTAAGAATTTTAGAATCTACCAAGGAAGAAGATCTAGAATTACAACATTTAGTGGACTTCTTGTTTGATTTAGGAATAACAGTGATATTTGCCTCCTAAAAGCTCAAATGCAGGGAATTTGGAATAGCTTGAACATATAGCTCTAGTAAAATAAGAGGGAAAAAGTTAATATTATTTTTACAATGATCCGCAGGAAAAGTGTCAAGACCAGACTGTTCCCCCCAATTTCATGCTTTTAATAACACTGACAGTTTCTTAAAGCAAAGAAATCTACCTTAATTATAAGATAAATCCAGGAGTCATATCATCATATTTATTAAATGCCTGCTTTCCACACTCCATATGCAGAAGCTGATCAGATTGTGACTGGATTCTTTAATGTTAGCATTGCTTTGCTATCGGTGTGGTGGCTCAGCGGTTAAGACCCTGGGCTTGTCGGCTGGAAAACCAGTTGCCCAGGTTTGAGATCTGAGCGCCACATGACAGAGTGAGCTCCCATCCTCGCTCCAGCTTCTGTCAACCTAGCAGTTTGAAAGCATGCAAATGAACATAGATAAATAGGTTCCACTTTGGTGAGAAGGTAACAAAGCCCTGGGATGTCATGCTGGCCACATGACACTGGAAATGTTTTCAGACAGCTCTGGCTTAAGGGCCTTGAAATGGAGATGAGCACTACCCCCTATAGCAGTGATGGTGAACCTTTTAGAGACCAAGTGCCCAAACTGCAACCCAAAACCCACTTATGTATCACCGGGTGCCGGGTGGGCATGGACCGCTGGGTGAGTGTGGCTATGGTGATCATGGCATAGGGTGGGCGTGGCCAGCTCAATGTTGCTCCTGGGGAGGGATGCCTGTGGGGGCTGGGCAGGGTTGGAGGAGATCCTGGGGGTCTCTGGCTGGTGGGGCGGTGGGCAGGAGGCTTGTCCTGCGGAGTGAGGCGAGGCAAGGTGAGGTGGGGGGGTGCCATTGTCACAGGGCAAGGTAAGGCAGGGGCCAGGGCAGCTGTTACCTGACACCATCAGCCCTCGCACACAGAGGCCAGTGAGCGCATGGGTGCTGGGATGCATCCAGCTACATGGGACCTCAGTGAGTTAGCAGGCGGCTGGTTGAAGAGGACAGTTGTCATCTCTACCGCATGGCGTGTGTGCCCACAGAGAGGGCTCTGAGTGCCACCTCTGCCACGCATGCCATAGGTTCGCCACCACTGCCCTATAGTCAGCAGCAACTAGTGGAGTAAAATCCACAGGGATTCCTTTACCTTTACTGTAGCCTTAAAGGTGCAGGATAGCAAAATTAGCTTAGTAAATTCAGGACAGGCTCCCTAATATGACTTTCTGACTGCCTTTCCCTTTGTCATGCTTCTTCTAATGGCAGGACTAGCCCTGCCAAAATAATCATAGTGGAAAAGCATGGCTGATCAAAAAAAGTGGAAGCAGCTGTTTTGAACCTCTGGGTGAATAGGTTGCCTTAATAGATTATTCAGGTAGTCCTTGACTTACAACCATTCATTTAGTGACTGTTTGAAGTTACAACAGCACTGAAAAAAGTGGCTTATGACCAAGTTTTCACACTTATGACCATTGCAGTTTCCCCATGGTCACATGATCAAAGGTTGGGTGCTTGGCAACTGATATGTATTTATGACAGTTGCACTGTCCTGAGGTCACATGATCACCATTTGTAGCCTTCTCAGCTGGCTTCCAACATGCAAAGTCAATGGGGGAAGCCAGATTCACTTAGCGACCATATGATTTACTTAACAATGGCAGTGATTCACTTAACTGTGGCAAAAAAACCTTCATAAAATGGGGCCCAATTCACTTAACAACTACCTCACTTAGCAATGAAAATTTTGGGCTCAGTTGTAGTCGTAAGTCAAGAATTACCTCTATTAGTTACACACTGATAGCAAAAACAAAATATAAAGAAATCTGTGAGGCAGATGTGTGTTTGTATATTTTTGTGTGTGTCTCTGGTTGATTGTGGTGCACAACCCAAGGCACGATTATTCCCTGGGCATCTTGCTCTATACCCTCACAAGTCTTGCACTTGGCTCTGTTCCTACAAGAAAAGTAACACAAGGGAAAGATTGGCCATTATGTTGCTTATTTTGACAGTTGTGTCTGGAATGCAAGCTTCCCCTTGACAGATGTTGATAGAGTCAATCAGCCACACATATCTTCTTCCCAACCCTTAATGCTGTGGGCAATCAAAGAAACACTGAACATCTGGTTCTTCTCTCCTGATTGCTTCAGTTGCTGATTTAGTGCAAGCAAACAGGCAACAATTAGTCGGTACGGCATGTGTCAAAAGACCCATCATGTTAATTCAAATTAAGTCAGGATAAATTGAATTCAATTGGCACCCATGCATTCTGGTATGCAGTGGTTTAAACAGAGCACCTGCTGCATTTCAAAATCTTTTTAGTTCAGGGTAAGGGGAGAGCAAGCTCGTTTCTCAAACTTTTAGCTCTGTAAATTACAGATTTGGGTGAAATCCATACAGAGTTGCTTTAAACGGAGGGAGGCTTCGGCCCTTATTGTGTTCTGAGGACATTCAAGGAAACACATGCTTACAATTTCCCTAAGTACATATATTTTCCCCTCTAAAATTTAATTGAAGCACTTGTTTTGAGCGGGAAAATGTCACTAGGAGAATAACATTAAATGACATGTATTTTAAAATTTAACATGCCATGTTCACAAGTGGCTACTCTCGATATTTAACCAATTTTAAAGAATGATATTAAAATAAGCATTTATTTAAAAAGCCTTTGGCTTCACCAGAATGATAAGAAAATGTCATCTAATAGTGGCATTTCCCTTGTAAAATGTTCAGACTTTCAAGAATGTCATTTATAACAACATTGCAAGATTCCATCCTGGACAAAATTCCACACATTCATTCATCAAGTAGATAAACACAAGAGATAGGTTTTTCATTGCAGATAAATATGAAACATAAACACAAGAGATAGGTTTTTCATTGCAGATAAATATGAAACGATGGTGGGGAACAAAGATGTCTACAGTGTGTGTGTGTCAAAGGCATCAAGATGATAATCATGAGCATATAAACAAAGCCCTGCCTTCTTTTTTTTTTTATTGAGAATTTTTAAAAGTTTTTACAAATAACAAAAAAAGAACAATAACAAACAAAAAAAAACAAAACAACCCTCACCCAACCCCTCCCAAACCACCCCCTCCATCCCCCCCCGAGCTTCCCAGAGCTGAATATAGGCTTAATTAAAATTTTAAGAAACCTAAACAAATTTTAACAACTTATAAAATAGTTAATAATAAAATATATATGACATAAACATTAAAAAGAAAAAATACTTAAAAAGGAAAAAAAGAAGAAAGAAAGAAAGAAGAAAAGAAATAGGAAAAAGAAAAAAAAGGAAAAAAGAGAAAACAATCTATAAAATATCAAAAATTATATACAAGTTATAAAAAAGCTAAATGATATTTTTTTATATCCAATTTATGTTGTATAAAATTTATCCATTTTTCTCATACAGCAAAAAATTTCTCTTGTGATTGCTCCTTTAAAAAAGCCGAAATCTTTGCCATTTCCGCCAGATAGGAAACTTTAAAAAACCACTCTTGCAAGGTAGGCAAAGATTCCTTCTTCCAATATTGCCCTACTAACAGCCTTGCGGCTGTAATCAAATTTAACATCAATATAACCTCCTTAGCATCACAATCAGTAACAATACCTAACAAAAATAATTGCGGAGTAAATTTTACCCTCCTTCTAAAAATTCTTTGAATATTCCACCATATCTTAATCCAAAAAGCTTTTATATTTTTGCACGACCACCAAATATGATAATAGGTGGCGTCCAAACAGCCACATCTCCAACATTTAGGCTGTAAATCAGGGTACATAAGAGACATTTTTTGTGGATCAAGGTGCCATCTATAAAACATTTTATAAAAATTCTCCCTTAAGTTCTGGGCTTGTGTAAATTTAACATTCCTCACCCAGATAATTTCCCAGGTATCCAGTGGGATTGGTTCACCAAAATTTTGTGCCCATTTAATCATACAGTCTTTGATTAATTCAGATTCTGAATCCAATTCCACTAGAACCCCGTAAATCCTCTTAATGTGAGTTTGTCTTTGATCCTTTACTTGTTTAAAAAGATTTTCATCTTCTCTAAGCCAGCCCATATTACAATCCATCTTCCATCTGTCCACTATTTGTCTATATTGAAACCATGAATAGGTAATATTTTCATGTACTAAATCTTCCAAAGATTTTAGCTGCCAATTTTGACCATCCCATCTAAGTAATTGTGTATAAGAAACCCTATCAATTTTAACTCCTCTCCTTATCCCCTCTATCGCATGCCAAGGTATAGCCCATAAAGGTATTTTAAAATCACTCTTATAATACTTCCTCCAAACCCGAAGTAAAGAGATCCTTATAATATGTGATTTAAAAACTCGATCCACTTTTTTATTAAAAATTAAAAATTAAGTAGGCATGCCATCCAAAAAGTACTCCAGATGGAGTATTTCTACATTTCTACATTTGTTAAATTTACCCAATCACTAATCAATGTTAAGACCACAGCATCATAATATAATTTCAAATTCGGTACCTTGAGTCCACCCCTCTCACGAAAATCTTGCATAATTTTAAGCTTTATCCTTGGTTTTTTCCCTGCCCAAATAAATTTATTAATGCCTTTCTGCCATTCATTTAAGTTAAGCTCATTCTTTAAAATAGGTAGCATTTGAAACAAAAAAAGAAATTTTGGTAGGACATTCATTTTAATCACTGCAATTCTACTCATAAGAGATAGCTGTAACTTATCCCAATTCTTCAAATCTTTCTGTACCCTAATCCACAACTTTTCATAATTATTCTTATACAATTTTACATTAGAAACAGATAAAGTAACCCCCAAATATTTTACCTTATCAACAACTTCAAAATCTGTTAAATTAACCAAAATCTGCTTGTCCCGGTTAGTCATGTTTTTAGGTAATATTTTAGTCTTATTATTATTGATTTTAAAACCCGAAACACATCCATATTGATGAATCAGTTGTAGTAACTTAACTACAGAATAAGTAGGTTGAGACAGAGTAACCACCAAGTCATCTACAAAAGCTCTTAACTTATATTCTTTTTTGTTAACTTCTATTCCTTTTATTTCCTGCGACTCTCGAATTTTAATCAACAAAATTTCCAATGTTAAAACAAACAATAACGGTGACAATGGACATCCCTGTCTTGTACCTTTTTCTATTGTAAAAACCTCTGACAAACCCCCATTAACAATAGGTTGTGCCGTTTGTTTTTGATATATAGCACCTAGAGCTTGTGATATTTTTTCTCCAAAATTCATCTCCTCAATTAATCTTAACATAAACTGCCAATTCAGTTGGTCAAAGGCTTTTTCAGCATCTAAAAATATCAGCCCTGCAGAGATTTGGTTATTCTTATCTAAATATTCTAATAAGTTAATAATTTGTCTAACATTATTTTTCATATACCTTCCGGTTATAAAACCCGATTGATCCTTATGTATAAGCTGCTGCAAAACCCTCATAAACCTATTAGCTAAAATTTTTGCAAAAATTTTATAATCCACATTTAAAAGAGATATAGGCCTATAATTCTTTGGTAAGGTAAGATCTTGATCCTCTTTTGGAATTAAGGATATAAAAGCACTGCGCCATGACGGAGGAATCTCTAAACCCTGTAATATATTATTAAAAAGCTCACATAAAGTTTGAGTCATCTCTTCTACTAAGGTTTTATAATAAATGGATGTCAAACCATCCATACCCGGCGCTTTACCTAATTTGAATTGCTTAATAACTGTCACAATTTCCTCATTAGTAATTAAACCATTGATTTCTTGTTTCTGATCTTCTGTTAGTTTAGGAAAGTTAGCCTCACTTAAATAATTATTTATATCTAAAGTTTGTACATTAGTACTCTTATATAATTTCTGATAATAATCTAGAAAAGATTTCTTCATCAGCTCTTTCTGATACACTAATTTACCGTTATAATTTATTTTATCTATAATTCTCTGTCTCTGTTTCTTTCTTAATTGATAGGCCAACCATCTCCCTGGTTTATTAGCATTACAAAATGTATTTTGTTTCATAAACATTAGATTAGTTGCGGCTTGATCAGCCATCAACATATTAAATTGTGTTCTTAACAGCTTTATAGCTTCTTTAACCTTTTCATCTGAAGGATTTAAAATCAAAAACTTCTCTTTTAGTTTAATCTCATCTTCCAATTCTTTACATTTCTGAATCTGCTTTTGTCTATAAACATTATTCATCTTTATCAAGATCCCACGCATGAAGGCTTTACCTGCATCCCATACAATTGATATTGATGTTCCCTTATACATATTTAAAGCAAAGTAATCCTTTAAGCACTCCTTTAATTTTTGAACATTTTTTTCTTGTTTAAATAAGTTCTCATTCACCCTCCAGGATCTCCTCTCCTCTTTTTCGACAGCCAATTCCATCCAAACTGGACTATGATCCGTCGGTGACCTAGGAAAAATTTTTACATTCTTTACCCTATTATATAAGTCTGTTGTAATCAAGAAAAAAATCAATCCTTGAAAAAGATTGGTGTCTATCTGAGAAGCAGGTAAAATCTCTCTCCTCTTGGTTACGTTCACGCCAATAATCCCTCAACTCCCAGTCCTCTTTCAAATCAAAAAAGGCTTTAGGTAATTTAGCCTGTTTGAAGAAAGTAGAAGAACCTTTTTTGTCCTTTTGTGTATCTAAAACACCATTCCAATCTCCCATTAATATCACAGACCTATAGTCCAGCGAAGTTATTTTCTGATGTAACAATCTATAAAATTGTTCCTGTTGCTGGTTTGGTGCGTACAATCCCACTATAAGTATTTTCTTACCATATAGACCAAGTTCAATCATAACATATCTTCCTTGAGGATCTGATTCTACCAGGCAGGCTGGTAGACTTTGCTTAACATAAATAACCACACCCCTTTTTTTCCCAGGGGCAGGAGATGCAAAATGAGATCCCAAGCGAGCATTAGCTAAATATTTTTGATCTTTAAGTAAGATATGAGTTTCCTGTAAGCAAATAATATCATTATTATGTTGCTTTAGATAATAAAAGATTTTCTTTCTTTTCTGCGGGGAATTGAGGCCGTTAACATTCCAGGTCAGGAACTTTGCCATCTCCCTTGACCAGGAGCCTGGAGAAAACTGCCTGAAGATCTGCCACTGAAGAATGTGTTGCAGAACTCTTAGGTCTTGCTCCTCCCACCGGCATTGAAACACTCTCATTAGAAGATTCTTTAGCTTCTTTCTTCTGTTGTTCCTTTTCCTTACGTTTATGTGCTGCGCGGGTCATTCTCTGCTCTTTAACCTCTGTTTGGTGCAGCCATTCCACCTGTGATTTTCCAGCAGCCATCAAACCTAGTCCTTCAGACTGCTGTTCCACCTCTTTGCCACCCAGAGCTTTCTGAATCATAGATGGAGATGAGCCTGCTCCCAGGACCGTATTATAAAATTCTTTGGCTTTAGCAACCGTATTAAGTCTGTAACGTGTCCCCGCATGGCTCAAAACAATACCCATCGGAATCTCCCATCTGAATGGCATCAATCTTGTTTTAAGTTCATTAGCTAAAAAAGCAAAGTCTTTTCTATTTCTTAAAATTTTAGATGGGATTTCCTTTAGAATGATGACATCTTGGGCAGCAATCTGGAACCTCTTATTATAAAAAGCTTGTATAATCTCATTACGCAGAGACCTCTTTGAGAAGTAAATCACCACATCTCTTGGCAAATTCTTTTGTTTCACAATCCAAGAATTAACTCTGTAAATTTTTTCCACTTCTCTACGTAATCCATCTTTATCCCTATTCAGAACAACAGCTAGATCATTCATCACCATCTCCATCAGGTCTTGATTCATGTCTTCTTTAAGACCCCTAATTCTCAAAGCATATTCCATTTGCCTATACTGAGACATAAGAATATCCTCTTGTGAAGTTTCCATCTTTTTTTCCATATCTTGAAATTTATACTCGAGGAGGTCTACTTTCTCTGCAACTTCTTCCACTCTGGAATCCAACTTCACGACCACAGAAGCCAATCCTAATAAAGCTGTAACTATGTCTTGCCTCAGAATAATATTATTCTCCACTAAAAGCTCCTTTATTTCCTCTTTAGTTTCAGATTTATTCTGTTCAAGAAGATCTTTGTTCTGTTTAAAAAGGTCCTTCATTTCCTCTTTACTTTCAGACTTGCTCTGTTCAAGAAGTTGCTTCATTTCCTCCCTGATTTGAGATACAGCATTTCCCATTATATCTTTAATATCTTGTGCAGACAAGGCTGGCAAGGGAGGAGAAGATGGAGGTGTAACCTTAGGTTGCAGCACTGGTGGTGTAACTTTAAGTTGTTGTTGTACAGTTGCAATTACAGGAGAAGAAACCACCTTAGAGACTATAGAAGCTGGTTGTCTCTTTGAAGCCATTTTTTTAAAAGTCTTATTCTCTCTTTCCTTCTTCTTAAAAAAAAAAAACTAAAATCCTTAAAATTAAAAAAGGACCAGGGAGAGTGCAAAAAAAAAAAAAACTTCCAAAGCGCTTTAAAAGAAAAAGGAAAAAAGAAACTTGAAAGAGAAAAAAACTGTGCTCATTTAAGTCCGTTCTTTCTTTCCGGAAAGGAAAAAAAAAAGCACTTTCAAAACACCATTTTACTTTCACTCTCACTCTCCACCGAAAAAAAAACAAAAGAAAAAAAAATCAGCATAAGCTAAAAGAGAAATAAAAAGAAATACAACTCTAACTCTAAGTAAAATCCTTTAAACAGTTATGTCCGCTTTAAAAATCACTCACCAGAAAACTTTAAGCGCGGAGATGGTAGCGGCGTTTCACTTTGTTTCCGAAGAAACAAAGACAGCTGGGAGGCGGAGAAAGCACGAACTCCGAGGGAACACTCTTTCTACCCCCCCAAAAAAAATCCAGGGGGGGTTAAGAGGTTCTACCTCTATTCGTGTGGTTTCTACCCCTTCCCTTCGCCCAGGAAGGGGATTTCGAGCCGCGGGCCAGCTGATGCGCGCTGTGCTCCACAGATCTGACGCCGTCCCAGGAGGACGGCTACAAGGTAGCCGCCATCATCGTCGCTGACCACCGGAAAATCCCGCCCTGCCTTCTTTTTTTACATGCATGTCACAGGTTACACAACATAAAAAAGAAGTAGGACTTGGAACATAAAGTTCTGTTCAGCAGCTTGATTTTTAACAGACATATAGATTCCTTGGGTGGGAAAGCACATTAATGGCTGCCATTAAGTTAGTCAAAGTTTTAGATATGTTACCCAGCCATATAAAATAGAATAGAGCTGGAAGGGACCTTGGAGGCCTTCTAGTCCATCCCCCTGTTGAAGCAGGAGAACTTATACCATCTCATACAAGTGACTGTCTAGCCTCTTTTTAAAAATTTCCAGTGATGGAATGCCCACAATTTCTGGGGGCAAGCTATTCCACTGGTTAATTTTCCTCACTGTCACAAAGTTTCTCCTTAATTCCAGGTTGCTTCTCTCTTTGATCAGTTTCCAATCATTGTTTCTTGTCCTGCCCTCTGGTGCTTTGGTGAATAATAACCCCTCTTCTTTGTGGCAGCCCCTCAAATATTGGAATACTGCTATCGTGTCTCCCCTATTTCTTCTTTTCTTTAGACTAGTCCGACCCAAGTCCTGCAGCCGTTCTTTGTATGTTTTAGTCTCCAGACATTTGATCATCGTAGTTGCTCTTCTCTGAATTTTTTCCAAACTCTCAACATCTTTTTGTGATATGGTGACCAAAATTGGCTGCAGTGTTCCAGGTGTGGTCTTACTAGGGTTTTATAAAGCAATACTAATACCTTGCATGATCTTGATTCTATGCCTCTGTTTATACAACCCAGGATTGTATTAGCTTTTTTGGCTGCTGCTGCACACTGCTGGCTCATGGTTAAGTGATTGTCCACTAGGACTCCAAAGTCCCTCTCACAGTTACTGTTTTTAAGTCAGGTCTCGCCCAATCTGTACTTGTACCTTTGATTTTTCCTACCTAAATGTAAAACTTTGCTTTTCTCCACATTGAAACTCATTTTGTTGGATAGGGCCCATTGTTAATGTTTGTCAAGATCTTTTTGGATCCTGAGTTTGTCTTCTGGGGTGTTGGCTACTCCTGCCAGTTTGGTGTCATCTGCAAATTTGATGGGTTCCCCTTCAATTCCCTCATCTAAGTCATTGATGAAGATATTGAAGAGCACTGGGACTAAGAGGGAGCCTTGTGGTACCCCACTGCTTACTTCTCTCCATGTGGATGTACTACCATTGAGGACTACTCATTGAATATGATTTGCCAGCAACTACAGATCCATCTGGTGGTGATGTTGTCTATTCCACCTCTTTCTAACTTATCAAAGAGTAGGTTGTGGTCTACTTTATCAAATGCCTTACTGAAGTCTAAATGTGTCTATAACATCTCAACCTTTGATTCTATACCAGCTAGATTTTTAAAAACAATGCACCCATTTCTTATTGACCTTTAGAGCTGCAACACAATTAGAACTGGGCTGTATCTCTTTGGGGGGCCCTGGAAGTCTACACTGCTTAACATCTTGGACAAAACAATCCTTTGAGGGAACTTCCTTGGTTTGTCATACCCTGAATGATAGTTTTCTACCCACTCTGCAAAGATTGGTTGATCAAGATATGATGATTTTCAATACCAGTTTTAGTTACTTTGGGCCTTGACAAAAGTGTAGCAGAACTCCAACAGAGTGTCTGGGCCAAAATCTCCATCTTTCCTGTAATAGGACTGGCCTGCCCTTCTGAGCTCTCCTTAACTATTTTTTAAAGCTGAAGCACATTCCACATGAGAGGTTTTTTTCCTCTGCCAAGATTGATTCACTAACCATCAAGGTAACCATTAGAAAATATTTCAACCTCCCATATGAAAATTACATTTGAGTACATAGCTTATACTCTATTAAAACATCCACTCGGTACACTCGCTGTGCAAATGGTGATTAAAATATATAACCCCTGTTATTGAAAACTTTAATTTCCCTCCTGGCAAGGAGATTACTTTTTTTTCCTAAGTGACCAATTTTGAAATGTTTTGAGGGTAATGGCAATTTTTTTTAACATTGCTTTAGTCTAAATCAATTGCCCCCAACCTTTCGGGCACCAGGGACTGATTCCGTGGAGAGATGCTTTTCCGCAGATTGGACAGGGAGTGGTTTTGTGTGCTGCCTACATTTCTTGGGTGGGGTTTCACTTGTTTGTGTGGCTCAGTTTCTGGCATGCTGCGGACTGGTGCTGGTCTACAAAATGGAGATTGGGGACCCCTGGCCTAGATCACTTCCCCAACATGGTCAGTATTGATCCCAAGAATTCCTTGGGACTATCCAAGGGCTCACTGTTGTTATTATTTGTGGTACTATTATCCAAAGTTTGTATAATATTTCCCCTTTGGTGCTTCCTCCCATCATTTCTAGACATATATTGTTGCTCATATGCATGCTCAACTGCAAAAGTTTAATCTATCATAATTACTTCCACTTTCTTCCTCCTTTTGTCTGCCTGCAAATGTCCACACTACCTGATTGATCTAATTCAGCGACATCAGAAATGCTGACTGGAACATCTTTGCACAGGGAAGAATAACCAAAGGTCCTCAGTTAAAGCCTGGTTCAAGGCACTCCATTGAACTAAACTTTTTTAAATTGTTATGTTTTTAGTCCAAGCTGCTATGTTTTGCTATGTGTTAATGGTTATTCTGATGTTAAACTGTTCAGAGTCTTTTTGGGAGAAGAAAGAATGAAGAAGGGAGGAGGAGGAGGAGGAGGAGGAGGCCTTGTAGAGCAGACAAGGCCATGTCACATGAGGAAGGGGACAATGTATTTTCCTGACCCCCAAACATTTCCTGGGTGGGTGAATCTAGCTTTTCAGTTTTGTCCTTTGCAAACCCTTCATTAAAATTGGACAATCTTTATTAAGGAGTTACACTATATGTCTATGTATTTCATGCCTCAAAAGAACAAGAACCCATACTATTTCAGCAACAGTAGTCAAAGGACATGAGAGGATGAGGGGGAAATCAAATTCTCAGGAAACAAATACAATCTTAGAGCCACTGGTTACATACTGTTGGTTTAAAAGATCTTGGTTAGTAAAGAATAACAGAATTGGAACGGACGTGGGAGGTCTTCTAGTCCCAGTCAGGCGGGCAACTCTATACCATTTCAGACAAATTGTTGTCCAATCTCTTGTTAAAAACCTGCAGTGTTGGTACATACACAATTTCTGGAGGCAAGTCATTCCATTGATTAATTGTTCTAATTATCAGGAAATTTCTCTTTAGTTCTAGGTTGGTTCTCTCCAGTGGTGGGATTCAAATATGTGAACAACCGGTTCTCTGTGTGGATGCCCCTTCTGGAAGCCCCTTCTGGGCCTGGGCAACAAAAAATTAGCTACTGGCTCTGCCGAAGTGGTGCAAACTGGCTGAATCCCACCACTGGTTCTCTCCTTAATTAGTTTCTATCCATTGCTTTTTGTCCTGTTTTCAGGTGTTTTAGAGAATAGGTTGACCCCCCTCTTCTTTGTGGCAGCTCCTTAAATATTGGAAAACTGCTATCATGTCACTCCTAGTCCTAGTTCCTTCAGAACCTTGGGGTGTAATCCATCTGGTCCTGATGATTTGAACTCATCTAGAGTAGATAGATGTTTTGTTACCATTTTCTTGCTTATTTTAACTTGTATTCTTAATCTGTCTTTTACGGTACTTTTTTCAATATTTTATTATTTTTATAGTCATAAATCCTTAATATTTTATCAGCAACATATTGTCTGGGTTTCAATATTTAGCTTACTAATAAATGTTAAACTACTTTCTCTCTACCTCGTTTTTCTAGCCATTGATAAAATGTATTCCATGTTCTAAAGTATTCTGAATCTTCTTTCTCTTTCATTTTCAGTGTCAGTCTGTCCATTTCTGCATAGTGTAATTTTTTCTTAATTATCTCTTCCTCCACTGGTAGTTCTTCATCTTTCCAATGTTGAGCAAACTCGCTGCAGTTAACACATGTAACATTAAGTATACACATTCCTTCTCATAATTTCCTGCAATTATACCTAACAAAAATAATTCTGGCTTAAAATCTATGTGTTTTTTAGTCATTTTCTCTAACCATATATGTATTCTTGACCAAAATCTTTTGGCTTTAGAGCATATCCACCAAAAATGATAATATGTGCCTGGTTTTTGTCTACATTTCCAACAATTACTTGACATATTTTAAAACATTTTCGTTAACCTCACAGGTGTTAAGTGCCATCTGTAAAACATTTTATATAGGTTTTCTTTGTAAGCCACCACCTTTGTTATTTTAGAATTTCTTTCCCAAAGGCTTTGCCAGTTTTCTAGCTCTATGTTATACCCAAAGTTTTTGGCCCATAGTATCATTGTTTCTTTAACTTGTTCCTCTTCCATCTTTAAACTTAACATATACATACAGTTTCTTAATCAATTTTTTATCTGATGTCAATAATATCTGATCAAATTTTGTCTGTTCTTTGTAAAATCCAGATGTTTTAACATCTTTTTCGTATCTTGTTTGAATTTGCAGGTGTGGCCACCATGATAGATCAATGCCCTGTTCTTCCAGTTCTTGTCTGGTTTTTAGTTTCAAAATGTCTTTATCAGTCACAATTTTCTCATAATTAATTAAGTTTGGGTGAACAAACACTTCCATTGTTGAAAGCCATCCAGGTATTTTCATGTAAATTTTTGCTTTTGTTTTTTCCCATTCTAGAAGCAATGTGTTTCTTATGTAGTGGTTTTGAAAGTATCTATGTATTTTATTCTTCTCATACCATAAGAAGGCATGACAGCTGAGTTGTATGCCCCTCTAGGTATAGTAATCTTTTATGTCTAAGAGTTATCCATTTTTTTAACCAAGTTAATACAGATGCTTGATAATATAAGGCTCAATCTGGCAGCACAAATCCTCCATTTTCTTTAGCTTCTTGTAGCATTTTCAATCTAATTCTAGCTTTTTTTCCTTGCCAAATAAATTTCAAAATCAATGTATTTAATTCATCAAAAAAAATTCCCCAGTTTTATAGGTATTGTTTGAAATAAAAAGAGTAGTTTTGGTAAAATATTCATCTTCACTGTTGCTATTCTCCCTAGCATTGGAAGTTGTAAATTTTTCCAAGTCTAATTTTATTTGTTTTAGTAATTATATGTAGTTATCTTTTATTGATGCACATCTTGCTGTTAAATATATCCCCAAGTATTTGACTTTCTTAAGTATTTGAAGGTCTGCTTTTTCTGACAGTTGATTTTTTTGTTTATCTGTAAGGTTTTTAGTTATCACTTTGGTCTTTTCTCTATTTATTTTCAGTCCTGCCACTTCTCCAAATTCTTCTATCTTTTTCATAAGCTTAAGGCTTGTCTCAAGTGGTTCTTCTAATATAAAGACCAAGTCATCTGCAAATGCTTGTGGTTTATATTTTTCATCTTTTATCTTTTACGGTACTTTTTTTAATAGGTTGGGCTGTTTTTTTCTTTTGTGTAAAGACAGATGCAAAAGAATGAGTTAAGCAGTTCTGTTTCTCCCTGCTCCTTGTCACCTTCTTGCCATTTTCTCCCATTAATGGACCAATCATTGTTTTGAATTTTTTTTCTTGTTTTTCACATATTGAAATAAGCTTTTCTTGTTATTTTTGACTTTTGTTGCAGAAGAAAAATGAGATTCAGAAGAACCATCAATAGAATATCTTCCATGCACCTTCATTTAATTCGGGAAGTTAAAATTTCATATACTGATGACAATTTTATGTGGAGACTCCAGCTGAGACTGTTGAAAAATTATTGTGGGTAATTTCCACTTAAGTGGGCACCCAACACAGTCCCAATCAATCTTTCCATCGAGATCAGAGCAAGCACACATGCAATTCAGTTCAGCTAGCAAAAACTGTAGCTTGATGTTTATTTATAAAATATCAGCAAAGTTTTTTTTAAAGAAATAGACAACCAATTGATTGGCAAAAAGGGACAAAAAGCAGGTCCAAGCAGGGCCAGAGAGAAACATGAATAGGCAAGACTTTACATTATATCTACATATAGAATTTTCTACAGCCATTCGCAGTGATGGTGTAAAAGTCCTCAACAGAAGGTTTGTTGGTTATTCCAGCATGAAACTTTTTAATGTTACCTAATGGCAGCAGAATAGAGATGGAAAGCAGGACACCGGGTGATATTTCTTCTATTTCCTCTATCCCAAAAAACTGGTATGCAGGTGAGATCTTTCAATTAAAAATATTTTAAAGCTTTGGCTTCTAGAGTATATGAACTTCAAAAATGGCAATCACATATGCCTCTGAGAAAGGGACTGGATGTTCCTGAGAAACAAGGCAAAGAGAGCACTTCAGTGGGAAATTGCAATGAAGCAAACAAACAAACAGACACATGTGGGAGACGACATTCAATGGAGAATTAGAATTTAAGCAATACTGATGAAATAGTAATGAAAAATTCCTGGGGAAGAGACTAGGTAGGAAATCCAATAGATATTGGGGACCAAATGGGGACCAAATCCACACTGGAGGGGGCTGCTAGATTGATGACAGATGCCCCCTCCCCCCTTGCTTGCTGCTCTCGACCCATCTATCTTTTTTGGTTATCATATGTGTTATGTCCCGAGCCTTGCAAACGGGCTCGGGGCGTTTGCAGGCAGTCCCGGGCAGGTGCAAGCTGCCCGGGACCAGACAGGCTGTCGCCAGTGCCTGTGCACATGCGCGGGTGCTGGCGCGGGAAAAGTAACACATTGACCCGGGAATTGCCTATATAAGAGGCTGGGAGCTTTTGGGCGTTGCTGAAGCCTTCACCTGTAAGCTGAACACAGAATAAAAGAAAACCTGAGAACTACAACTGGTTCTCGTGTCTGCTTTTCGCCAAGGACTCAACACTGGCGACGAGGATGGGATGCCTTACATCGTCTGGAAAGGAAGAGGTGTAAGCTTACCCAAGTGAGTCCTGAGCGGCAGAACGGAGTTGACTCGGCAGCTACCCGCCAATCCAGTGCGCATTCGGGGGTAGGCTGGCTGATAGACCCATCTCCAGAAGATGGCAAAGGTTGGAAGGCTTTCGGAGTTTGACGTCTCACATCCAGAGCGGTGGGACTCCTACGTAGCCAGGGTGGAAAACTACCTCAAGGCGAACCAAGTGAGGGAAGATTGCTTGAAGGCTGCCACCCTGCTTTGTGTCTGCGGCCAAGATGCCTTCAAAATCGCAGAGAACCTTGCAGCATCTGTTCCATTAGAGTCTGTCAGCTACGCAGATCTAAAGAAGCTATTGAAGGAGCACTTCCAGCCCAAGATATCCGTCATCGCATGGCGCCACACCTTCGAGCAGAGGGATCAACGACCCGGAGAGTCGGCCAAAGAGTACATCGCCGCATTGAGGAAGGCCGCCAAGCACTGCGAGTTCAAGGACCTCGAAGAACGACTGAGGGACCGATTCGTGTGCAGCTTAAGGCATCGAGATTTACAACAGAGGCTTTTCGCCAAAGAAGACTTGTCCTTCTAAGATGCCTTAAGAGAGGTCACCGCAGAAGAAGCAGCAGGCGGCGCCGTCAAGAACATGCGGCCGATCACGAACAGTCCAGATGTTGCATCCGTGCACCAAGAGGACGTCCAAGGGAACTCCGAGGAGGATCCGGACGTGGAAGTCGACCGCCTCCACCCCGCGAAGGAAGGGAATCAGAAAGGAAGCTCTTCAGCTCTCCTCAAGTGCATCGGCTATGGAGGTCGCCACAGAAGAACCGACTGCAAGTTCCGCTCCGCTATCTGCCGGGCGTGCGGAAAACAAGGACATATTGCAGCTGTGTGTCTGGGCCGATGAAAGGTACAACCTCAGGAAGAACTGCGCCTGAAAGGTACCAGGGTCCCCAGCCAGAATAGGGTAGGTTTTTGCACTTCGCGAAGGAGCATCTTCAGGACAGGCACACACAAGCCCATCAAGAAAAAGCTGTCACTCAAGGTGAAGCTACAAGGGGTTCCATTAACTATGGAACTAGACACGGGGTCTGCCCTTTCAATCATATCCTTGCATACATTTAGGAAGATTTGTTCCGGCAGTGGAACTCAGGCTAAATTAAGGCCTTCTGACATTGTGTTAACAGACTTTCAAAATTTGAGAGTGTGTGTTAAGGGGGAGGCCACCCTTAACGTACAGTATAAGAATTTTGAAGGTCCACTAGACCTATTAGTAGTAGGGGGTGAACGAACGAGTCTCATAGGACTCGATTGGTTTGAAGCCTTGGGGATACACGTCACGGGGCTCAACAGCTTACAAACACTCGACCTACAGGAAGTGTGCAAAGAATTTGCAGATGTCTTCAGCCCCCAGCTGGGCACATTCAAGGGACCCCCCTGTGTCCTTAAAACTAGACCCCACTGTCACGCTCATTAGAATTAAAGCAAGGAGGGTCCCTTTTGCTTTAAAGAGTAAAATTGACACTGAGTTAGACAAACTGATCCAACAGGGAATTCTAGAACCTGTTGATTCCAGCCCTTGGGAGACCCCCATTGTCACACCTCTAAAGGCAAATGGGGACATTCGCATTTGTGCTGACTACAAATGCACTCTTAATAAGGCATTGCAGCAACATGCCTATCCTGTTCCTGTGGTCAGTCATATTCTGGCCTCCCTCAAGGGGGGGGCGCGTTTTTTCAAAGCTTGACCTAGTTCAAGCGTATCAACAGCTGCCTGTTGATGATGATGCTGCTATAGCTCAGACTATTGTGACCCACAGGGGAGCCTTTAAGGTGAAAAGGCTACAGTTTGGAGTGAATGTCGCTCCTGGGATTTTCCAAAGCGTAATGGAAAACACACTACGGGGCATACCGGGGGTTTGCCCCTACTTTGATGATGTCTTAATTGCAGGAGACTCCACACACATTCTACCTGAAAGGCTAAGGGCTGTTCTGTTAAGGTTCAGGAAAACAGGCCTCAAGCTCAAAAAAGACAAATGCAAAATTGGGGTGCCTTCTACTGAATTTCTGGGGTTCAAAATTGATGCTGCTGGGATTCACCCTGCTGAATCCAAACTAACTGCCATTTTAGAAGCACCTAGGCCAAAGTCTAAGGCCGAACTTCAGGCCTTTCTGAGCCTCCTGAATTTCTACAATTCCTTTCTTCCACATAAAGCTAGTGTAGCTGAGCCTCTTCACAGGCTATTAGACAAACAAGCAGTGTGGCAGTGGTCACAAACACATGAGGCTAGTTTCAATAAGGTCAAGGCCTTACTCACTTCTAACAGTGTACTTGCACACTTCAATGAGTCCCTTCCTGTGTGCATCATTTGTGATGCTTTCCCTTACGGGGTAGGAGCCGTCCTGAGCCACCTCAGGTCTGATGGAACTCAGGTTCCTGTTGCATATTACTCCAGAAGACTGTCTTCTGCTGAGCGCAACTACGCCCAGATAGACAGGGAGGCTCTGGCTGTTGCTGCTGGAATTAAAAAATTCCATGATTTTTTGTATGGTAGGCATTTCACGGTCTTCACTGACCATAAGCCTCTGCTGGGACTGTTTACCACACGTAAACAAACTCCCCAAATCATTTCCCCTAGAATGCTTAGGTGGTCTATTTTTCTGTCTGCATATGATTTTTCCTTACTCCACAAGCCTGGGAAAGAAATGGGCCATGCTGATGGCCTCAGTAGATTGCCCCTGCCAGTAGTAGAAGCTGACCCTGCGCCAGCTGTCAACATTCTATCCATCCAAGCCTTGCCCGAGTCCCCTCTGAATGCCAGGGATGTCGCCGCTGAAACAGGCACAGATCACACACTTTCACGTGTCCTTTCTTGGGTTTTGTCTGGATGGCCTGAGCACTGCCCTAGTCCTGAGTTTCAGAGTTTCTGGTCCAAAAGGAATGAGTTGTCCACTTCTCAGGGTTGTCTGCTTTGGGGAAACAGAGTTGTCATTCCCACCTCAATGAGGACTAGGATCTTAGAGTCCCTCCACGAGGGTCATCCTGGCATTGTTCGCATGAAGGCCCTTGCGCGCAGCCACTTGTGGTGGCCTGGTTTAGATAAGGACATTGAGGCTAAGGTGCATGCATGCCACCTGTGCCAGCGCTCTCGCCCAGAGATGCCCCAAGCTCCTGTGCATAGATGGGAGGATACACAGTCCCCATGGTCTAGGGTGCACATTGACTACGCTGGGCCCTTTCAGGGCCAGTTCTTCTTGGTCCTCGTTGACAGTCATTCAAAATGGCTTGAGGTTGTACCTGTCTCATCCACCACCACTGCAAAGACTATTCAGGTACTGAGGGGGATTTTTGCTGCACACGGGCTCCCAGATGTCATCGTGTCTGACAACGGCCCTCAATTTACTTCCTCCGAATTCCAAGCTTTCTTACAGGCTAACATGATTCATCATGCCACGTCTGCACCCTTCCACCCGTCCACCAACGGTATGGCTGAACGCATGGTCCGCATCACAAAGGACGCCTTGAAGAGACTCACCTATGGGGACTGGCATCACAAGTTGGCTGACTTTCTCCTTTCTTACCGCACCACACCGCCCACTTCTACAGGGAGAAGCCCAGTTGAACTTCGCTGGGGGAGCAAACTTACTACGAAGCTTGACCGGTTGCATCCGGACAGACTGCCTTCATCTACCTCACATCCTAGGGCACCTAGACAACTACTTGTGGGTGCCCCGGTTTGGACTCGCAATTACGGGCCTGGTAATACATGGGTCCCCGCTTCTATTTCCAGGGTCACAGGTCCTCTATCCTACGAGGTAGCCCTGGACAACGGTCGTGTCCTGCGTCGGCACATCGACCAACTCCGCCCTAGGCAGGATCTTCCAGATGAGACTCCTGGGTCTTTTCCAGGGGGGAGGGGGACCCTTTAGAGCAAAGGGAGGGGCACGAGCTGCTCCCACCTCCAATGATGGAGCCACAAACGGCCCATTGCAAGATTCCGCAAGTGCCCCAAACAGGAATTCTAAGAGCCTATCCAACTACCAGGCATTCACGCCTACTCCAGCCAGGGAGTCACCCCGGAGGTACAATCACTATTCACCTGCACAGCACAGTACTCCAGTCAGGGAGGATACCCGGGAGCATCCCAATAAATCATACCCCGCAAGAGAGCTGGCACATAATCCCCAGAGTTGGCCTGACCTTACCCCAAGTCCTACAGGGGTCAAACATACAGGGAGGTGGTCGAGGAACCAAGTCCCGACCGCAACACCTCTAGCCCAAATCAGGGAGTAACTGAGTTTTGGGAAGGTACAGAAACCCACACGAGCCCGGACACAGAACGGGGTTTAGGGAATGGACAGCCCCCTGACAGGTCTTGGACGGACCTAGGAGGTTCTACAGAGACGCCCAGCAGTGGCTATCACTTCAAGGGGCCCGAGGGCCTACAACTAGGCAGGTCAACAGGGTCACAAAGTGACAGAAGCCCTGGCCTGACGAGCCCGGTGGGCGAGCAAGCAGGCCAGACATTGGGGCACAGTCCTTGGAAGGCACCAAGGCCAGATAAGGAGAACAGGCTCACGTCTCCCTTCAGTCAGGGAACACCTGTCAGAAACCCAGAGCTGAGAAGGTCACAGAGAGCAAGGAAATCTCCTAAGTACTTAGAGGATTACATAACATTGCTGGCTAAACAAAAGCCAGTAAACAGTAGGAGCACTGGGGAGTAGAACACTCCATCAAGAAATAATTGTATGTTGGTAGTAGTCTTAGCCCAGGGGAAAGGGGTGTTATGTCCCGAGCCTTGCAAACGGGCTCGGGGCGTTTGCAGGCAGTCCCGGGCAGGTGCGAGCTGCCCAGGACCAGACAGGCTGTCGCCAGCGCCTGTGCGCATGCGGGGTGCTGGCGCAGGAAAAGTAACACATTGACCCGGGAATTGCCTATATAAGAGGCTGGGAGCTTTTGGGCGTTGCTGAAGCCTTCACCTGTAAGCTGAACACAGAATAAAAGAAAACCTGAGAACTACAACTGCTTCTTGTGTCTGCTTTTCGCCAAGGACTCAACAATATGGATGTATTTATTCTCATTGTGGTCCTTTGTCATTGTTTACTTCATTGTTCTGTTATTTTACTTCTGTTTACATGCCTTTTCATTCTTCTCCCTTATTATTATAAGCCACCTAGAGTAGCCCCATGGTGAAATAGGAAGCAAATGTAACACATAAATAAATAATAAATAAATACATGACTCTAAAATTGTGATTCTTTGTCAGATGGAGGATGGGGGGGGGGAAGAAGTCTTTGTAATAAGTCTGGTGTTAACATCTAGCCTTAGGGAAGATAAAGGACTATAAAAGAAAAGGAAAAGAGACTTAGAAGCCAGGCTGTATCTCAAAGTCAGTGCTTTTTTTCTAACAAAAAAAAAAAAAGGTGCTGGAACTCACACACATCATACAACCTGCCTTGCCTACCCTACAAGGTTCCATCCCAAAAAGGTGCCGGAACTCCGTTCTGGGCGTTCTATGAGAAAAAAAGCTCTGCTCAAAGTAAATCGTATAGTAGAATGGAAAGAGAAGAGACCGGTATACTTTTCCATCGCAACATCCTGGTCCTCAAGAACTCTAGTGGTGGACAGAGCCTGCAAAGCTTACAGAAGGTACAGAAGAAAGGAAGAATAGCTCCTCACCATTATTTTGCTGAATCAATTCAGCGTGCTCCTTTCTTCCTAAAGCTATGGTTTTCCTAGAGCTAGGGATTCAATCACAGGATTGTTAAGCAAATCCAGCTTCCCACATTGACTTTGCTTGTCAGAAGCCAGCTAGGAAGGTCGCAAATGGTGATCTTATGCTTCAGCCATCATAAATACATGCCGGTTGCCAGACACCTAAACTGTGAAGATGCTATGATGGTCATAATTGTGAAGACCGGTTGTAAATCACTTTTTTCAGTGCCACTATAATTTTGAGCAGTTGTTAAGTCGAAGACTAACTGTATGCCTGCTCAACATGGGCTATTCAAATGTGTTTGTGAGATATTCCCTTTCCCATCGTCACGTTCATAAAAGTCTTTCCAGTTCTGCTTGTACTACAAGCATGCTTTCTCATAACTCTTAACATTTAATGGTGAGATTTGTAATCCAAACTCCTGGCACGTGTTCCATCTGTCTGCACTAGACATTTCCTTTGTAAAAGCAACAATGGCCTTTTTTCTCTTGAGTGAAAAAAATCATTTTACAAACAGGAGGGAGAAGTAAGGCATGGATTCTCCAATACCAGAGTACATAACCTCATATCATCTCCTCTACCTGCCTGTTATGAAATTGAATGGAAGAAGATATTTCTGAGAAAACTGGGACTTTTGTTATAGAGCAATCCAGTATTGAACCAAACATATATCTGCTTGAGATAATCCTTAGAGCTAGCAAGGGAAAAATTTATCCCTAAGAGCATGGAACATGGATACAATTAAGATGGAAAACTTGGTGGACCAAAAGGTTGACTTCATATAAACCCGAATCATATTCAACTTGGCAATTTACAAAAAAAGGCTAAGTTACCACTCACACAAATAATTGTGTACTGGTTTGGATTATATGGAAGTAGAGATTAGTTATCAAACACCATAAATTAGAGACTAGGAATTATATAAAGTTAGCTCATAATACAGGATTGTATAGAACACCAGATATTCTGGACATGTGCCTAACAATATATATTTTTTAATATTATGGCAACAGAACATTACGGTGACTCAGTAACAATTAAGGGTAATAGTTAAGGTCTCTCCAACTTTAATCACTGATGATAGAGAACAGTAGGAAACCAAGGCAGAATTACTAATGGTTGTTTAGATTTGCATGTACAGCTTTTAATAAATTATAATTCTTTATTTTTCTGCTAATGACTATTGATTCTTTTTCTTCAGCACTTCATCAGTGCAATAAACATGGATAAAGTATAACATTGCTTGGGCACATTTCAAAGGATAATCATGCTAGCAATTTGTAAGAGAGAGAGATGGAGGGAGGGAGGGAGAGGGAGGGAGGGAGGGAGAGAGAGAGCACTACTTTTAGCTTATTACCAAACATCCCTTTCCAGAAAACTTTCTATTATTTTTCAATTTGCTTAACAGGTCAAAACGCAGTCAATGAAACTTTTCTTGGTAGGATGCCTAGCAAAGAGAGAAACCTCTGATCATTTTGGCTCTATTTATCCTGGATAACATTTACTACAGATATATTCATTTATCCATTCATTCATTTTTAAGCCATCCAAGAAACACTCTTTTCTTGACAGTGTACAGATCTGCTAAAATTGTAAAATGTATACACAATATATACACAACCAAATTGGCAGCCCTGACAGAGAGCAGCAAACAACGTCAAATTTGCTTCTTCCCTATTAATAACCACATGAAGATGTCATCTGGATATTTGTTGTCCTTCAGGAAATTCCCATAATCTCAGGGTCATTTGCTGTTTGGATAGGAATGATAGGAGCTGAAGCCCAAAACCACATCTAGAAGGCAGCAGGTATTCTAACCCTGACATAGGGGCAGAAGAGCAACCTTGCTAGGCATTACAGATACTCCTTGACTTATGATCACAATTGAACCCAAAATTTCTGCTGCTAAGTGAGACAGTTGTTAAGTGAGTTTTTTCCCATTTGATGCCCTTTCTTGCCACAGTTGTTAAGTGAATCACTGCAATTGTTAAGTTAATAACAGGTTTGTTAAGTGAATCTGGATGTCCCATTAACTTTGCTTGGCAGACGGTCACAAAAGGGGATCACATGTTCCTGGGATACAGTATGAGCCGAGGTGGCGCAGCAGTTAGAGTGCAGTACTGCAGGCCACTTTAGCTGACTGTGTTCAGCAGATCAGTGGTTCAAATCTCACCGGCTCAAGGTTGACTCAGCCTTCCATCCTTCCGGGGTAGGTAAAATGAGGACCCAGATTGTTGGGGGCAATGTAAATATATATATACATTGCTTACTGGTGTACAGCGCTTAGAGAGTGCTTGCACTTAAAGTGGTATATAAGTCTCATAAATAAATAAATAAATAAATAAACCCGTTCTAAATATGAATCTGTTGCCAAGCATCTGATTTTTGATCATGTGACCATGGGGATTCTGCAAAGGTAAAAGTGTGAAAAATGTTCATAACTCACTTTTTTCAGTGCTGTTATTACTCTGAATGGTCACTAAATGAATGGTTTTAAGTCAAGGCCTACCTCGATACACATTTCCTGTATATGGAGCTATATATGTCTTCAATTCATTTTGGAGTCTTGACAGCTGCTTGGACTAAACCCTGAAGTTTTCTTGGCAAGATTTGGTTTGTTCCTGAGAAGGAATGACCGGCCCAAAGTCATCCAGTTGACTTCATATCTTAGATGAGACTAGAACTCACTTTCTCCTGGTTTCTAGCCTGGTGCTTAACCAGTACACTAAACAGGCTCTCAGCCATTATAATTGCGTAATGTTTTTTTCAGGTGAGCATAGTCGAAAATCTGGTAGTGCAAGGGACGATTGTTAAATAGTTATAAAGATGTGCCTTTGCTTATCTTTCGCACACATTCTACAAGTCTGAGGGGAGAGAAACCACGAGAGAATTTCTTTACCATCTAAATTTCTTTACCAGCATTGTTGCCAAGCTAATGCCCTATTCATTGCAGGAAGATGGAATTCATAGAAGGTTTTTAAAGAAAAAGTCTTGCTTAATATTAAAGGAGCATCATTGACTAATCCAATCATTATACTAAGGCATGGTTTGCTTAAGCAAGTTTGCTGAATAAAACATACAGCACATTAAGCCATTCCAAGGAGTCTACCTTATGGCACATTATGTATGAAGTTAGTTACTGAAACTAGTGGTTCTCATCAGCCAGTGGAATAGATTATTGTTTGAGACTAATGCAAAGTGTATTTTTATCCTGTTTAACATTCTGCCATTCACACAAAAGATCTTTGAGATGTTTGAGAGGAATAAAAACATTTTCACTGAATTTGTTTTTCTATGTTCATTTCATTGATATGATAAGAAAACTTCTTGTATGTCTCACTGAATGAATTTCAGTGGCAAAGACATTTTGTGGGGGGAAAGCACTATCAAGTCCAGGTATTACCTAACCAACATCTCAACAAGAACCTGTTATCCTTCTGGAAAACCATGAAGATTTAACTTTTTCTCCAGGCACTCGGACCGGGGTATTAATACAATCCTGGTGTGTGTGTGTGTGTGTGTGTGTGTGTGTGTGTGTGTGTGTGTAGGGGTTCCATGTTTAGAATTTTTTTTTATAGGGACCTCTGCATAGTTTTTAAAAGTTGACTTTATTTATTACAACTTTACCTTCTGTTCACTGTCAAGCATTCCATCTGGTTAGATAGGCAGCCATCTAGATTGGTTTAATCAACAGAGAAACATTGCACGAGGTCTTTAGCCCCATCAGTAATTGTAGTAGCTACATGTATTCTCTCTCTTTGTCTTTCTCTCTCTAAAGGTCCATCTTTTTTGTAGACATTGTCACGATATTGTGATAGAGTTGTAGTTCCCCAACAGAAAATATTAGCTTAATTTTCTTGGATATAGGCCTCCACATTATTATTTTTTTGCAATTTCAGAATGAGAACCAATGGATCTCATTGGGTCATAACAATTATTTGGAATAATACCATGCCACACCATGGGAAATCATAATGATGGATATCTATGACTGATTCTCAGTCATCCAGATCATGCTTTTTCAAAAGGCAACTGGATTTTGTTTTTTCCTTGAAGACATTTTGCTTCTCATCCAAGAAGCTTCTTCAGCTCTGTCAGAACTAAAAAAGCTTCTTGGATGAGAAGCGAAACATCTTGAAGGAAAAACAAAGAAAGTCCAGTTGCTTTTTGAAAAAACACCTTTCAGACATAATGATGGATTTCACCAGTAGTCGGAATCTAGTTTAGAAATATGCAAGCTTGGGCAAGAAGGAGATAATTATTAAGGAAGGACCATGTGTGCCACTCTCTATTCTATTCTAGTATTTTATTTCAGTCTTCTAACCTCCCTTGAGTTTTTGTTTGTTGTAGAAAAGCTGGGGGAAAACCTAGCAAATTACTTTAAAAAATGTAGTCCAAATAAAATTGACCCTTGGATTGGCTGAGAATACCCTCTTTCTCTTTCATTCCTCACATCATCCAACATGCAAGAACATTAATAGCTTGAAGGGAAATTGGTAATATTGTACACTGGGATGAGTGGCTGTCAGCTTTGGTTTCTCTCAGCCTTTCATTTTTATGAATTTGTTCAGGTTCTCTACAGTGTTTCATTTCTGAAAATCATCCAACTTCAGTTCATTACACTTGAGGTGTTAGGTTTGTGTTTTTGAACACACCAAAATGTGTACATCTACTTCTGTACATTTCCCAATGTGAACCCAGTTGTTTGCAATCATACTTAAAAATGCCGATTACAATAATGCCTTCTTGTATTTTTTTTTATAAATATAGGCTCTTTTATGCAAGATTTTCTCTAATCAATTCTTTTAATTGGAGGATTAAATTAGGGGAAAGGTAAATTTTGAATGATTGCTAAGTTTCTATTGGTATATTGTTCTGATGTGAAATTACAAATTTAGATAAATTTGTGTTAAGATTGAAGGATTCCCCATTACTGTCTAGGTGACATTTTGCAATTTTAACAACTTTGTGGTAACGTAAGTTTCAAAACTACGTTATGAAAATGGAGTGAGGAAATGAAGGTAATTGCATTCTACCTTCAATTTCAAAAGTAGTCTCATCCATTTCCCCCCCCCATCTTCTCTCTTGTAATTACAGTCCTAGAAATGAAAGGAGAGAGACTAGAAACTTTAGAAGTGCCTTCACCCATAAGTTTAATCTCAAGATTTCTTCTATCTCACTTCTTCCTGAAAGAGATTCTGAAAATTTGTTTCTTTTTTATTTGAATGCACTTGCAGACAAAATGGCATTCCCACATTAATTTTCTTCACTCAACATATGGCCATAAAATAAAGCCAGCTGATCAATCACTAAAAGAGCTTCTTTGACAGATGCAGAACTTGGACTTCTATAGAAGCCATCAGCTTTGCCAGACTGCTGTTGAAGACACTCTTAAAAATTTGAAGGAGCTCATTGAGAATTCTGACTTTAGATGTGGAACACTATACCCCAATGGATTATTTTATAAAAGTCCGTTCATTTTCAATTAAGCTTTGTTAAATGGGGAAAGTTGAGAAAGATGGTCATGAAGGAGAGCCCATCAGAAGTCAAAATGGTTATGCAGAATTTCCATGAACCAAAGTCGTTCACGGAAGAAGGTTCTACTTATCAGTGTGTGTTACAAAAACAACTGGCTGGCCACTGTGGGAAAGTGAGCTCACTGAATATAAAAGAAATCCTGAACTGGCAAAATGTGTCCCACACTTAATTTGTACAACTCAAGATGGCATATATAATACCCCTTCCTTCTTTTTTACCCAAAGCAGCCTCTGTGGTATAGCTTTTAAAACTCCATCTCTTTATATACAGTATATATAATGTCAGCATTCTTCCATTTAAAGTCTTCTCTGATAGGACCCAAGGTTAGGGCTTCAATGACATGGCAGGTAAAAGTTAGATGACTTTAGTACCAGATGTAATTACTGCATGTCAGGCCCACCATGCTTCAACTAGTTAACCAGTTTCAGAGATTATCATAGGATGAACTTATAGTGGAAGCACAGAGATAGAGGGAGAAATTGATACCTCAAGGGTAAAGAGATTTCCCATGTTGGTCTTAATACATATGGCCAAGATCAACTGGAGGACACCAGATGTCTTCATTCAGATAATGTCAGCCCTTAAGGTAGATCAGATCTGGAAGCTGACTGGAAGACTAGAAATGTACTTTATTATTACTTTATTATGTAACAATCTGCCTGCATTTTTCTTCTCTCCTTCTTGTTACCTTAGGGTATTATGAGAGAGTTAGACTTGATCTTTTTCTAATTTTCCCATCTCTCCGGGCTCCATGCATTCTTTTTTTGCACTTCTTGTTGGCTTAATGGCTAGAAATCTAATGGATGGCTTCTCCCTCTCCATTGCTGTCTAGAGATAATTGAAATGGATTCTGGATCAGAGCCCCTGGATCTGGATTTGATTACAGATATTTTCCTTTCGTAAAGTGGAAACATTTCCACTGTGTATCGTTCAGCCTGAATACAAATGGCCCATTTTCTTTGGTACATTCAGAATTCAACATTGTTGTGTGTGTGTGTGTGTGTGTGTGTGTGTGTGTGTGTGTGTGTGTGCAGGCACGTCTGTGTGCGTGCATATACACGCATGAACAAATTTAACTTAAATGAAGTAAATCCATGATCAGTATTCCTCTTTCTTTTTCTTCAGAAAAAATGTCTCTTCTTATAGGAGAGGAGGGGAGCATATTTTGAGAACATGCCTTGTAAAAGACAGCACTGGAAATAGTGGATATACAATTAATTGAAATTGTATATACAGTGGATATACAATTAATTGAAATAAAGTAACTGGATTGCCTTTGTGAAACATATACTCCAATAATTATTTTCTAAATGTAAATCCCATGGACATAAATCAGCATGCACCCATTTTATGCACATTTCTGCCATATGGGTCGATGCTTGCAAGTTTTCCCCAAGCATCTATCTATAAATCTTCCATCTATATCTCTAATAATCCCCAACTTTTATTTTTACATTCTTAGAGAAATAACAACAGAACGTACCTGATTGTTTTGTTAAATTTGTGTCCTCTCTTTCAGCAAATGAGGCTTGATATGCTAGCTAGACAATACAAGCTGAGATCAAAGTGATGTTTCAAACAACAAAATAAATAAATAAAAAAAATGTATGATTGCACAGAGAAATGTCATTTTGATCTGGCAATTCCTACCCTAACGTTTAAGAGTGGCTTTTGATGGGAGAGAGGAAACAAAGGCTGCATTTGAAAACGAATATTGTTACTGCAATTAACTGCATTGTATTATTCATTAGGTGTAATTCTCTGTTATCTTGGAGGAGGGGGGAAAACCCACATCCTTCATTGTGCAGCAGTGGAACACCAAACATAGCTCTCCAGCTGTATTTTGTTTGAAAAATGGGTGGTTTAAATGTACATTCATGCACCCTTTCTAGCCCGTAAAAAGCCAACAATCGTTGCATTCCAGTATTTGTACCTGAATACTGAATTGCAAGTAGAAAGCATCCCAAGTAATGCGCAATACCTTGGAATGTTCATTGTCAATGACTCCTCTGCCGAGTCTTTTAAGATTAGGATTATGTGACAGATCTATTTAATGACACGAGCCTCTTAAAAACCTGGGAAGTAAAGCTGTTCACTTGTGGCGGGGATACTAATAGGCCAAGAAAGCTTTGTGTTCAATTTCACCACCTTCTGTCTCTCTCATTAAGAGCCCCCTTGCACCTTGATGATTCTAGCAGAAACTGATTATACTTGCAGAACAATAACCCCCCCTCCTCCTCCTCTTTGGGGAATTGGAGAGAGGGGTGATTCAGTCAAGAGGCATACTTCTCTCTTGGATAGTTTTTAACCTCATCAGCCTGCATATGTAGCATCTGCAGCAAGTGTAGTTAAAAGCACCAAGTTTTTAGAACATTTTTTGCCATTTTCGGTTTGTCATCCCCTTTCTTGGAAATGAGATTCTTAGTTCTAAATGCCGGTTTATTTATCAGCATTTATTAGCATTGCCTGGTTTACTTAACAGAATAATAGAATTGGAAAGGACCTTAGAGATCTTCTAATCCAACCCTCTCCTCAATCAGGAGACCCTATACCAGAGGTCCACAACCTTTTGGGCACCAGGGACCGGTTCTGTGGAGAAAGTTTTTTCCACAGACCGGAGAGTGCATGGTTTTGTGTGCTGCCTGCATCCCACAGATGTGGCTTTGCTTGTTTGGGGGAGCAAACTGGCATGCCGCAGCCTGGTATCAGTCCATGGACTAGGGGTTGGGGACCCTGCTCTATATTATTTCAGACAAATAGCTGTCCAGTCTCTTCTTAAAAACCTCCTGTGATGGAGCACCCACAAGTTCTGAAGGCAAGCCATTCCACTGATCGATTGTTCTGTCAGGAAATATTTCTATATTTCTAGGTTGGTTCTCTCCATGATTAGTTTCCATCCATTGCTTCTTGTTCTACCTGCAGGTGCTTTGAAGAATAGGTTGACACACACACCCCGGCCTTCTTTTTGGCAGCCCTTTAAATATTGGAACACTGCTATCATGTCAAACCAAGTCCTTCTTTTCATTAAACTAGACACTAGATATTCCTGCAACAATTCTTTATATGTTTTAGCCTCCAGTCCCCTAATCAACTTTGTTGCTTTTTTCTGCAGTCTTTCCAGAGTCTAAAAATCTTTTTTATATCATGGCAGCCAAAATTGGATACAATACTGGAAACCTGCATCTACCACAAACCTATGCACACGGACCAGATCCTCAGCTTCGCAAGCAATCACCCCTTTGCACACAAAAGAAGCTTTGTCCAGAGCATCTTCAGAAAGGCCAGGATACATTGCAGCACCACAACAATAAGAAAAGCAGAAGAAAATGGCTGCTTGACATCTTTCTCCATAATGGCTATCCCAAAAACTTTGTATTCTGACACACAGCACCCAAACTACCACACACCACACATCTGACCGCCACGCAAAAACGAACCCTACCATACGCAAAAGGGGTGTCAGAAATGACAGCCAGAATTCTCCAACCCCTAGGAATAATGATAGCCCACAAACCCACAGCCACACTCCACCAGGAATTATTTAGAACCAACAACAAAACACAGAAGGATGAAAGAAGCAATGTCATCTACAAAATCAACTGTAATGATTGCAACCATTTCTACATGGGACAAACATCATGTCAGTTAAAAACCAGGATCCACAAACACTGGCTAGCAGTCTAATGCCACAATCCCAAATCCCTAATCATTATCCACACTGACACCATACAACACCAGTTCAATTGGAGCAACATTAAAAACATCGGCCATGCTACCACCTGCCATGCTCTGGAGTTCATCAAAGCCTGGCACTCCTCACAAGCAATTCCATCAACTGACATATTGATCTACAACCAGCATATGAACCCCTCAACCATCCAGAGATAGCACCAACTCTCATGGCCCTCTCCCTCCCCCTCCCCCCAGCAGTTCACCTTCCAATGACCCTGATCTCTCTCCATCACAAAACCTATTACCTGCCTCCCATTGATGACTCACTCCTGACCCACTCCTTCACATCTGCCAACAACACTTACCTGAAGTAACTCACCATCACAAGCCCTCTCTCTGATGACTCACACCTGGCCCAGTATAAGACCCTCACTTGACACTCCCACACTTGAAGCCCTTATATAAGTAAAACACTGACACAGACATCCACTAAACACTGCTGAAGATGTTACCTAGCCTGATAACAAAACATTTGGAAACCAACCCTCATGAGTGCAATATTTCAATTGTAGTCTTACCAAGAGGCTACAAAGTGGTATTAAGACTTCATGTGATCTTGGTTCTATCCCTTTGTTAATGCCGCCTAGGATTCTGTTGGCTTTTTTTGAAGGCTACTTAGAGAGAATATATTTCCCTCATATGTAGGAATTAACAATTGCCCTTCTTACCATGTGCTTTTAAACAGTTGGTTGAGTTCCTGTGCTATAGAGCTTTCTTTCTTTTTTTTAATACAAGTTTTATTGAGTTTTTTCAGTTTTTATATCAAGGTGCTTAGGAAACGACATGGTGATGGGGTAATTAATTATCCAAAACCAAAGTCATTTGTATATAGCTCAGGTTAACTCGTTAAAAATTCCTTCTCTAGTTCCCTCAAATAATATACCATATTCAGATTAATACATTACTAATAAAATCCAATCAATCAATAAAATTATCAATAACATTTTAACTATACAAATCCCAATCCTATATTTAAGCTTCACAAAATTCCAATTACCGTCTTTCAATTTAGCCGTAAATAGTATATTGTTTATACTTCGGGTATCCCTCCCACAGTCGATGAGGAGCCCCCTCAACTGTGGTCACCCCTCCAGGGCGACTTTCAACCCTCTTCAGGGTCCACCAGAGAAGAAAAACCAGCCGGCGAAGAGACGACTCTCTGTGTCTGTCCACTAGCACCATGAACAGGAACCAGAAGTCGCTGCTATAGAGTTTTCTTTATCCTGGCTGGGTTTATACAAGATATCAAGGCAAAATCAAACTAACCTCATTATGATTTAGCATGGAATGGAAGAAAGGAGAAATGTTATTTATTTTCTTCTGGGTTTATGCTGCCATGCTGGAGGGTTGATTTCAATGGCAAGAACAGCTGGGTATCATCAAGGAAGGCTACCAGATTAGGGCTGCACAAATCAGAGCAGCCACTAAAGGGCAGTAAACCTACCGGTATCCAGGAAACTCCAGAAAATCTTTGCTGCCATCTGTTGGTTGTTCTGCAGTCGAGATCTGGAAGCCATATTTACAAAGGGTATTGGTTTCAACCAGTTTTTAAAATATTCTGTTGCAACCAAAGATAGCATCTGTCAGAATGGCATATACAAGTCATCCTTCCTTAATCTAAGCGCGAATGAAAGAGATGGAGCGATGGTGGAATTTTTCTATTTATATTGCATCTGGCTTACAACAGTTTCTATTCCACACCCATGTTTTAGGTACATCTTTTTAATTTGTATTCCATGTTTACATTCATCTGCAGTTAAAACCATCAAAAATTCATTTTGAGTTTTTTAAATAAATGTTATAAAATACCTGCTTTTAAAAATATCTGGGTACACCCGTTTTTATGCAACATAGCAATATATTAAAACAGAACGAATATTCCAGAATAAACATGATACATTAGAATAGCCAATAAGAACAACTTTTAATATGATGGGTAATAATCCATGTAAGGATGTTGAACCATCATTCTCCAGAGACTCTTCAGAAGAGTTTGGTCTGTCAGACATTGAAAAGCCATCACAGGAATCATCTTGAACCTCAACTGAGATGCCGACTGTGGCTTTTGTGAATTATTGTCTCAACACTTTACCTAACAAAAGCATGCACTGGTCTTGTGGATTCCTGATCCCCCACTTGCCTTGGTATTTTCTAGTAAATCTATTTCATGAATTTCACTATACGGCAAATCATCCAAAGGAATGTGGGATTGGTCTGTGTGAGAATCTCCACAGAAAATTTTCAAACCCCTCTACATACAACTCATACAAACCCTTATACCCCCCCACAAATTCTAATTTGATTTAAATAATATATATTGACCAAGCCATAAGACTTCACTAATCATAATCCATGATTTACAAATCATTACAGTAAGCCATAAACTATGATTTACAAATCACAATGGTTGGGTTCCTACAATTTAAACCAACCCCACTATAAGATTGGCTAAAAAAAATGTGCCTACTACCATTTTATTCTCCAAACAAATGTCATTTTTGTAATTAAAGTGTGAGACTTATATTGTTTAAATTAAAAATGGTGGCCCTGACAAAGCTCCCTCTTGGTTACATTACAACATGCACTCAAGAATAAAATTGTAGCATACACTTTTTAGAGTTTAGAGATCCTATATGTGCACAATCAATGCTGGATTCTTGTCTGTTTCTGCTACTCGCTGCTGCTGGGATTGATAAGAAACAGGAAATAGTAAAAGATATAGTATATGATCCTGGCAATGTTCATGACAAGAGTTTGCATAACTTTAACTTGACGTAAACTTGTAGAAGAAATACAATCCTTGATTAAAAGGCTATGAGAGTTCCTGTCAGGGAAGGATGCAGATCTTCAAGCAAGGTTGTCTAGTCAATTCCTATTTCGATCTAGCTTACATAAATATGGCAGTTTGCTCACAAATAAACAAAATAAGTTATTGGAGTTTCAGCTTATGGTTTTTAAAAAGCTCCTTTAAAAAAAAGGAAAGGAAGAGAGACAGACTTTAAGTATCCATGCTGTCTAGGGAAGTGAAGATTTGTTTTGTGTCAGGTTCTTTTAAGTCAGAGCATATCAGGAATGATGGGTAAAAATTTCCATCTTATTATCCTCTGAATTATAGGCTATCTTGAAAGGAATAGATTTGACCTTCACCTCAAATGTGACAACCTTCAGCTTGATGGGATAAAATATAATGCATATATTCCTTTTATCTCCTTAAATGCCTGTTGTCCTTCCATCAAAGCAAAGTAATAATACAAACCATGCAAAATTAAACTCTAATGTCTTCCAAATATTTTTTAAAATGAGTTGGAACTGTTCTGCATCCAGCTCATATTTATTGATCTGTTTGCTAGTGAATTTGTAAGCCTACATTTATTCTTATAGATGTTTGACTGGGTACAGGTTTAATTAATGAAACCCAGAAGCAGTCATTCCAATGAGCTGATACTTTAAAACAAAACAAAACAAAACAAAAAGGCTGGCTTTGTTTTATTTCTTAGATTTATATCCTAACTTTCCACTTATTAGTTCAAGGTGGATTTAGCCTTCATTGCTCAAGCACTTAAAACCTCCCATTTTTATGGGGACTTGAAGTGGGCTTTTCTGATCTTCCTTGAACCCCTTAACAATCATTTTACTAACAGCTGTAGTGATTCACTTAATAACTGTGGCAAGAAAGGTTGTAAAATGCAGCAAAATTCACTTAATGTCTTGCTTAACAATAGAAATTTGGGGATCAGTTGTGGTTGTAGAATAGAATAGAATAGAATAGAATAGAATAGAATAGAATAGAATAGAATAGAATAGAATAGAATAGAGCCGGAAGGGACCTTGGAGGTCTTCTAGTCCAGCCCTCCGCTCAAGCAGGAGAATCTATACCATTTCAGACTGTCTAGCCTCTTCTTAAAAACCTCCAGTGATAGAGCACCCATGATTTCTGGAGGCAAGCTGTTCCACTGGTTAATTATCCTCACTGTCAGGAAGTTACTCCTTAATTCCAGGTTGCTTCTTTCTTTGATCAGTTTCCAACCATTGTTTCTTGTCCTGCCCTCTGGTGCTTTGTAAATAACATGACCCCTTCTTTTTTGTGGCAGCCCCTCAAATACTGGAATACTGCTATCATCTCTCCCCTATTTCTTCTTTTCTTTAGATTAGCCAGAACCAAGTCCTGCAGCCATTCTTCATATGTCTTAGTCTCCAGGCCTTGGATCATCTTAGTTGCTTTTCTCTGAACTTTTTCCAAACTCTCAACATCTTTTTTGTGGTGTGGTGACCAAAATTGGCTGCAGTATTCCAAGTGTGGTCTCACCAGGGTTTTATAAAGCAGTACTAATACTTCATGTGATCTTGATTCTATGCCTCTGTTTATACAACCCAGGATTGTATTAGCTTTTTTTGGTTGCTGCTGCACACTGCTGGCTCATAGTCAAGTGATTGTATACTAGGACTCCAAGGTCCCTCCCACAGTTACTGTTTTTAAGCCCAATCTGTACTTGTACCTTTGATTTTTCCTGCCTAAAGGTAAAATTTTGCTTTTCTCCACATTAAAATTCATTTTGTTGGATAGGGCCCATTGTTCAAGTTTCTCAAGATCTTTTTGGATCCTGAGCTTGTCTTCTGAGGTGTTGGCTATTCCTGCCAGTTTCGTTTCATCTACAAAATTGATGAGTTCCCCTTCTATTCCCTCATTTAAGTCATTTATGAAGATATTAAAGAGTACTGGGCCTAAGACGGAGCCTTGTGGTACCCCGCTGCTTACTTCTCTCCATGTGGATGTAGTGCCATTGAGGACTACTTGCTGAGTATGGTTTGTCAGTCAGCTACAGATCCATCTGGTGATGATGTTGTCTGTCTCACCTTTTTCTAGCTTACTAAGCAGCAGGTTGTGATCTACTTTGTCAAATGCCTTACTGAAATCTAAGTATATTACGTCCACAGCATTTCACTGGTCTACTAATTTAGTCACTTTATCAAAGAATGAAATAAGATTGGTTTGGCATGTAAGTCAAGGACTACCTGTACCAAAGCTCTAATCCTTTTTTATGGACATGGCACATATGATGCATGCAAAAAAGGGGTGGACCTTCAGTCCTGGCTGCCATCTTGACTTGGCACTGTTCTCAGATTCATATAGAGTTGTTTGAGGAGCTTCTGCTTTTTATTCTCCTCTTCAAAAACTAGCTGATGGAAAAGACTAAACATGCACCCACACTCCACTCAATTGGCATATTTATTTTAGAAATATAAGCCACCAATCATCAATCTGTTACATTATGAGCAGTCAGTGCCCATCTTTTGTTTATTTGGGCATTTCACCGCTTCAATATTCAATCTGAAGCATTTTCCATTACGCATGACTTATTTTCACCTAATCTGTGACATTTAACTTAACCATTTTAACTAATTTATGGTCTCACCTAAAGGAATTAGACTATAATGAGAAAGAGCAGTGCAAAAGAAAACAAACAAAACAGCAAACAAAACAAAACCCCAAACCCATAAATCTGATGCCCCATGCAAATTCTTAAACACGAGACAATTCAACATCCATGCAGAAAAGACAGGAACTATATATAATCTTGAATTGAAGAACTTTTCCAATGCATTCAAACTGATAGCATTCTGTGCATTTTTATACAGTGATATTTATTTTTGTTTTTGTTTTAAAAAAGCAAAATAAATGTTAAAATAATCAGGGTACTTGGAAGCTTGATGGTTTTTATTGTTTTGCTTTGTTTTTTGCCCAAAGCACTCTCCTAGCTGTTGAACAAATGACTCTTTAGATAGCTTGTAAATATGGACCCCTCTAGTAGGCATATACCAGCCAAAAAGAAATCATGCAGTTTTTCACAAGAGTATACCCACTCATATGACTGATACAGTATAAATTTTAGCTGATGGATTTACATAGGCATTTTTTTTAGCATTAATGTTATCACAACAACTGGCTCTTCATATTAAAGGAACCCTGGAGAACAATCTTGCACTGAAGACTAGGGAATGAATGTTAATTAAGAGATACTTATTATAGAAGATGTCTTTTTAACATATAAGCTTTTTGAACATTCACTATTTATATAGCCCGTAATTAGGAGAACAAATGAACTAGATGCATAATCCCATGCAGATCAATATTTCATTCTTTCATCATCAGAGTAGGCTCTTTGGATAATGAAGTATCCACATTAGAAGCTGCTCATTTTAACCTGTGGAGTAGTAAGTGTACGTTGTTCCTCAAAAGAATGTGTATATGGTTGCACTTTTGCTGCCATCTTCAATTACATTTTATCAATTTCTTAGAGTGTGAAAACCAGCCAACTTTCTCCATTTTTCTTAGGGATGATAAAACTGTAACCCTTAAACTGCCAAATTGTGATTTATTAACATACTTATGACAAGGGATTCTTAATCACTCAGAATGGATTAATTATAAAGATGATTATTTAGTCTAATGGATGATTTCACTAGAGATGGAAGAACAACCGTTTATTTCTATAGGCACTTCTACATGAACTTATGGGAAAGGGAGAAGTTCCTGCAGATTTTACTCTGCTACGGTAGTTGTTGTTGACTATATAGGGGCCGTATTCATCTCCATTTCAAGACCATAAGCCAGTGCTGTCTGAAGATGTTTCCAAGGTCATGTGACTAGCATGATGTCACTGAACGCTCTTTTCTCCCCATTGAAGTGGTACCAAGTGGCCTCACTTGGAATACTGCATCCAGTTTTGATCACCATGATATAAAAAAGATGTTGAGACTCTAGAAAGAGTACAGAGAAGAGCAACAAAGATGATTAGAGGTCTGGAGGCTAAAACATATAAGGAATGGTTGCTGAAAATGGGTATGTCTAGTCTAATGAAGAGAAGGACGAGGGGGGACATGATAGCAGTGTTCCAATATCTCAGGGGCTGCTACAAAGAAGATGGAGTCAAGCTATTCTCCAAAGCACCTGAAGGCAGGACAAGAAGCAACAGATAGAAACTAATCAAGGAGAGAAGCAACTTAGAACTAAGGAGAAACTTCCTGATAGTTAGAACAATTCACCAGTGGAACAACCTGCCTCCAGAAGCGATGAATGCTCCAACACTGGAAGTTTTTAAGAAGAGACTGGACAGCCATTTGTCTAAAATGGTATAGGGTTTCCTACCTGAGCAGGGGGTTGGACTAGATGACCTCCAAGGTCTCTTCCAACTTTATTATTATTATTATTATTATTATTATTATTATTATTATTATTATTATTATCTATTTGTATGGTTTTGAACTGCTAGATGGGCAGGAGCTCAGGCAAAGACAGAAGTTCACACTTGGCTCTCAAACCTGGGCTGTCAGCTTTCCACCAGACATAGTGAAAATGTCTTCCCATTATGAATCAACTTATTTCTCTACACAGTATTCTTAACAGTTATGTTACTAACTTAATAGCTGCAGTGATTCACTTAACAACTGTCCCATTTACCAACAGACAAGTGGGCTCAATTGCAGTTATAAGTCAAGGATTACCTGTGGCATTACATTACATTCAGGTGGGAGGTATCAAATCTTCTTCAAAGACATCCTCAGAGATGACCTAGGATAATGGAGTGAAAGAGAAATGCTTGCTTTCATTTGTCTGATTACATCACCCTGTACATTTACTGAAGGATGGTAATGCTTTGTTTCTCTTTCCTAAAAAAAATTACCTTTGAATGGGAGGGCTGCTTTAGTTTCACCAAGAACATGGTAATGAAGATGGAGGTGCTGAGTGAGACAGATGCTAGTCACAGAGATGGACGGGAGAAAGTAGACTCTTGTTGCAAGCAAGTATCTGGCAGGGGGCAGAGAAGCTACTGCTGTCACTGTTGTAACACTGAAAATGCCACCAGATTGGATTGGGTGGGATGGGATGGGAAATGCATCTCCTAGTGTCTTTTATGATTGGGATGGTTTAACAAAACTTTTATTGATCAATCAATCAATAATAATAATTGGTTAGGAATATAAAGTTCCACACACAGAGAGAGACACACTATTTCTCCCTTTTCTCGTCTTATACCAATGGACACTATATCCAAATATTACTGTAATATGGAAAATGATGAGTACCAGAAGTTAGATCTACATCTATGAAGAGATACTGGGTGATAAATCAATGATTACTGATGCCCAGTTCTTTAACAATGGCTACAATCAAGGTTACTTCCTTCACATCTTAACCTGTAACACCCTAATTGGGAATAGGAACCTTGATGACATCTAGAGATTTTATATTACATCTTCCAGAATTCCAGAGAATGATGTATAGGAACTAGACCGGGGTCCCCCAACCCTTGGGCCACAAACCGGTACCAGTTCGTGGCCTGCTAGAAACCAGGTCACACAACTGGAGGCGAGTGACAAAAACGCAAGTGAAACCAAAATCACTCCCCCCCCCGTCTGTGGAAAATTTGTCTTCCATGAAACTAGTCTCTGGTACCAAAAAGATTGAGGACCACTGATCTAGATCATCTGAAAGGCACCTCCTACCTTACTCCCAGCTAGATCTTCATCTCTGATGGGGAAACGCGAACACAAATCCTTAACTCCATGTTTTTATGGTGTGTGTTTTCTGAATCAAAGCCAGGAATTGTCTTGTCTGAACAATGAAAGAAACATAATATGGAAGAGCTACAAAAATTAGCTTTCCAGCAGCACAATACCATATTATATGCGATAGGAAGATAGCTTCGTATCTGAGAGGTTCAGACCATAACAACATTCGTGCAAGTGCAGTTTTTTGCAGATTTCTTTCCCCCCTGATACTTTGGATTTGAAAAGGTGACAGCCACCCACATCTCCCAAATTTATTTGAAATAGAGAAACAGTGAATGAATGAAGATAGAAATGTCAGATGTAGGTGGTATGTCCATCTGGTGTCTAAAGAGCGCAAGTGCCAAGTGCTAGCTGCTGTTCTGGTTTGAGTTCCCACTAAATCAATCATCTTTCAGGTAACCATCAGAAAAAAAAGAGGTGAAGAATTGCCAAAAGTGAAGCCTCCAATATCCTAACCAATGCCAGATTAAATTCCTCTTCCAGCTTTTTCAAGCAAGTTCAATTCTAAGACTATATTCCAACTGATATTTAATCTCTTCTGGCCTGATATAATCCCAATAATCCTTTGGTTAGATCTTAAGCAGCAGGGCAGGTAAAAATTCTACTTTTTTTTCCATTTTCAAATTTAATCAATCATTATGAAGGAAACTTAATAAAAGAGAAATCTTTCCGAGGCTCCTTGCTGTAGCAGAGCATACAATGATGTACAATTCTTTGGCAGGGAGACAAATTGAGGGACGGTTCAGCGTAATCACAGTACTATCTTTTTGAGATAGAATTTTTATTGACCTTGAGAATACCAGCACGAATAAGTTTTCTTTGTTTTTTTCTGGCCTACGACAGGCTTTTGTTTTTTAAAAAAGCTCTGATATTGAAAGGGGAATAAAGATAAAAAGGTTGTATGAAGCATGTGATAAAGGAATTAAAAAAGGCATTTTTTTAATGTAAGGAAAAGGCTGGCAGCAAGCTCAATGATCTGGCACCTCTTTGTTTAAATTTTGATGGTATTTGGCACCTTTGGGGCAATCCATCTGCTTTCATGTGATTATGGCAGAATTGTGTCTCAGAGCCAGCTTCGTTTTGAAGCATCTTTCCACCATGACCACTGGTTTGAATGACATCTTGGCATTTAATTACCTTCAGAAGTGGAAATCTCCTATTTGGCTTCATTCACCACCCACTGGTGGTTGATAAAGACTCAACGTTCCAAAAGAAACACATATGACTCGACAAAGAGATCAATAAATATTTCCTCACGTGAAAAAAAGCAATCAAAAGGCATTGGAAAAAAGCTACCCATCCGAAACCATAAAACTAGACACTAGCATTGATATGGCTCAGATATCAGTAATATCTTTTTTAAAATAATAATAATAATAATAATAATAATAATAATCATCATCATCATCATCATCTCATTGGGTGCAATCCCAAAACAACTGGAGCACCACTTGAACACCATTGGCATCGACAAATTCGCTATTAGTCAATTGCAAAAGGCAGCCTTATTAGGAACTGCTTCCATCCTGCGACGATATCTGTAATACCATCAAACATCCACATCTGCCTATCCCAGGTCCTGGGTAAGGACTCGATAGGTAGACAAAATGCCAAATCCAGTCTGAACATCTGGCTGACTGTGCGATGATCGATAATAATAATAATAGAAAATACTTGAAGCTCGAGTTTTAGATTTTGGCAGTGGTTTGCTCTCCAAACATGTAATGTAATGAATATGTCAAAAAATAGACCGTTTGAACTGCCAATCAACAAGAGAACCAATCAGCTGCTCAGAATTTAAATATAGCTCCTAACAAACAACCAATCACATGACCGACTGACCACACTGGCACATTAAGGTGTTTATAAGCTAAGGAAAATAGGACAAGACAATCCAGCTGATGATGTTACCTAGTCTGGTAAAGAAAGGTCCAGAAACTAAACTGAAACAAGCTTGGAGAGCAAACCACTGCCAATATCATTTTTTAACATTTTTTTCTATTTTTAGATTGAAGGAAACTATTGTGATTTCCAAATTTTGCTAGGAAACTCCTGAGATTTTGGTACTTTCATTTCCCCCCACTTCCTTCTAATATACAAACATATTATAAAATCTCTATAATGCATTAAAATTTTAAAATATCAAAAAGAACTTTTAAAAAAGCATCAAAGAAACAGTAGAAAAATAAGAACAAGAACAGTCCATAATGATTAATGAAAGCAGTTAATAAAAGCTCTATCAGAATGCGAGAAGGTGGAATGTATATGGAAATATTTCTCAATATTGGTATATTGAACTCCAGCCTGGGCAATCCTGAGAGTTAAAATCCACAGATCTTCGAATTGACTAGATTGAGAAACAGTGCTATATGCAATCCACCTTCTCTTAAGCACTCAGAACAGGTAGAAACAAATGTTACGTTATGTCATATCCCCATGTATTGGATTGTACATCCATCTCCATGCAACTAGATGGATTCCTCTATTGTTTATACAGTGTAGGTTCTCTGTAGTGTGTTTAGCTGCAAAGACTACCACGAGGCACCACGTAATTAGTTTTGTGCTACCTCACATCTGATGATTCACAATAAGGATGGAACCAATCATGTAGTCCTTCCTGATGGTCTACATAACTGAAAATATAATTATGTATTTGTATGTGTCTGTATGTGTGTGTTTGTGTACACACTCACACACATAAACATACTAATGTTGTGGAGGAACTTAAAACCACGTTAAATGCAATCTAACATAGAAATACCTGCAAGAACAGAAATGTCTTATGTTACCACCAAAAAGACATCAACACTTGGAATACTGCATCCAGTTTTGGTCACCACGATGTAAAAAAGATGTTGAGATTCTAGAAAGAGTACAGAGAAGAGCAACAAAGATGATTAGAGGTCTGGAGGCTAAAACATATAAGGAACGGTTGCTGGAATTGAGTATGTCTAATTTAATAAAGAAAAGGACTAGGGATGATTGCCACAAAGAAGAGGGAGTCGAGCTATTCTCCAAAGCGCCTAAAGGCAGGACAAGAAGCAATGGATAGAAACTCATCAAAGAGAGAAGCAACTTAAAACTAAGGAGAAATTTCCTGACAGTTAGAATAATTAATCAGTGGAACAACCCGCCTCCAGAAGCAGTAAATGCTCCAACACTGGAAGTTTTTAAGAAGAGACTGGAACCCCATTTGTCTGAAATGGTATAGGGTTTCCTGTCTGAGCAGGGGGTTGGACTAGATGACCCCCAAGGTCCCTTCCAACTTTATTATTATTGTTATTAACAGAGAGCCTGTTTGGTCTAATGATTAAGGCACTAGGCTAGAAACCAGGAGACTGTAAGTTCTAGTTCTACCTTAGCCATAAAAGCCAGCTGGGAGAATTTGGGCCAGACACTCTCTCCAATACACCCTACTCTGCAAGGATATTGTTTTAGGGAAAAGAGGAGGAGGAAGGAATATTAGCTATGTTACTGCCTTGAGTTATTAAAGGGGAAATAAAAATAAATTAATTAATAAACATGGCTTCAAGATAAAACATCTTCTGGGGAACATTTTGTAAGTAAGTAAGCCTCTTTGGAGATGTTCAGATAGACTTTCCCAAACCTGTAGTCATATTTTCATAACATACTTGATTAGTAGGGCCATTCTATACTGCAGGAGTTCTAGGGTATGTGTGCAAAAACTTGGGTTTTCAAAATTATAGTATATATGCATAATCCATTGTCATTATTTCAAACTTTTGTAAGGGGTACAAGAATAGATCAGAAGCGTTCTAGGGGTGCAGGGTATAGAAAAGTTTGGGAACGGGTGCTATACTGCAATAGCTTCCAGATCAATCAGACTTCTGATATTTTAATCAAATATGTATGAAATCTCTAAACTTCTCATGTAATAATCCATCTCAAATAACAAAGGGTCAAATTATATAATTTAGAAAGGAAAATTGATTTTGTCACTTAAACTTTGCAAATTGAGAATGCACTCTTAAATTTATAATTTTTGTTAAGGCATAGAGCAGTGGTTCTCAACCTTTTTATATGGCGACCCCGGTCATAAGGACGCGCCGCGCATGTGCGGCGCCCCCATGTGCAGCGCGCATGCGTGGCGCCACCCCCATGCGCGGTGTGCATGCGCGGTGCCGCCCCGAGGGAAAAAATGGCGGATCGCGTTGTTTGGCAACCCCCGTAAAATGGTCGTTCAACCCCAAATGGGGTTGCGACCCAAAGTTGAGAACCGCTGGCATAGAGGGCTATACTCCAGTCATATAACATGAGATCACTGATTTTATTGCCTACTGACCTTCTTCTTAAGACAGAGTACCAATGGTTCAAAAGATTAGCATATAGGAAATTTATTTTATTTCCATTTTATAATGAAATTAATCTGTACAATACTTGCAAGAAATGAGGGACAAATATTAGCTGAAGACATACTGCTTATTCAAATTACAACAGAGTTCTTCTGAGTGTTTCCATATTTTCCCACATTTCTATATCCTGCCTTTATTATTTTTTTAATAAATAATTGAAGACAATTTACATACCTAATTTTCAATAACAATAATAACAATAACAGAGTTGGAAGGGACCTTGGAGGCAATCTAGTCCAACCCCCTGCTCAGGTAGGAAACCCTATACCATTTCAGACAAATGGTTGTCCAGTCTCTTCTTAAAAACTTCCAGTGTTGGAGCATTCACAATTTCTGGAAGCAGGTTGTTCCACTGATTAATTGTTCTAACTGTCAGGAAATTTCTCCTTTGTTCTAGGTTGCTAGGTTGCTCTCCTTTCCTCCTCTTATTTTCCCCCCAACAACAACCCAGTGAGGTGAGTTGGATTGAGAGAGTGACTGGCCCAAAGTCACCCAATTGGTTTTCATGCTGAAAGCAGGACTAGAACTCACAGTCTCCTGGTTTCTAGCTCAATGCCTTAACCACTAGACCAAAGTGACTCTAAGTCAAATCAAAAAAGTTATCTAGTCTATGATTCCATTGGAAGTATTAAAAATAGTGTAAAGGTGTATGCTCTAATTTATATCCAATATCTGTAATGCCTCACATAGTTTATCTCTGAACTTTAAAATATCATATTGGATCCAAAAAGAATTGGTTTATGTCTAGATAAAATTTATCATTGTGTATTAAAGAGAACAGCAAGAAATTATTGGATTTCTGATGTCATTTTTTGTGCTTTTGCTACAGAGTTATAATACTGCCAACACAAATAGATTCATAGATAGATTTATAAAATAACTCAGATATTTCCCCAAAAAATATTTATAATCATTTTGTATTTTGTTGTCACTTAACTATTTCTAGGGCCCAGAAAACAAAATTCAATTGTAATAAATGAAACCTTTCAGACAAAGAATATAAGACCATTTTGGGAACTTGCTTAAACTTTTAATTCTGAAGTGTTAATCCTAACTCTAACCTTGGATTAAGTTGCAAATGCTAGTGGCACAATAAAGGAACACAATTATATAAACTTTCTAATTCCTGCTTGTCTAAAATATCTTCTTGGGACAGAGGTATTGCTTTCATTGCCATTTGGATAGAAGAATGGATGGACAGATTCAATGAATGGATGGATGGATGGATAGTTCATGAGGATACAATTCTGGGGCACTAACTAGACAATATAGGAGGCCAAAAGAAGATATTGAAGGAAAAGAGGGCAAAGACATGGACTCAATCAAATTTAACTTAGAAAGGCTTATTGAGCTCTTTGCAAATGTACAGAAATAACTGAGCAAAAAGTTGCTGAGGTCAACAGAATAGTGCAAAATATATGCATACGATTAAGGACACCTATGATTGCAGTCTAGTGTGGGAGGCACCAGGTAATTATTGTGAACAATATCAATAGCAACAACAATGAAGTGTTTGGGATAGCATCACAACAGTGCTTTAGAGCAGTGGTTCTCAACCTTTTTAATGCCGCGACCCCCCAACCGGTCGTAAGTCGAGGACTACTCAACCGGTCGTAAATTGAGGACTACTCAACTGGTGCAGCACCGTTTGCAGAATGGGACTTTTGGTGGGCTCAGCAGGGCAGAGACAGCCTGGACAATTCCTATTGGCTTTTGAAAGCCAATAGAATTAGACTCTATTCAAGAGAGTTTATTCTATTGGCTTTCAAAAGCCAATAGAATAAAAGGAAATAGCACAGCTAAGGAAAAGGGGAAAAAAATGGCGGACTGCGTTGTTTGGCGACCCCCATGAAATGGTTGTTCGACCCAAAATGGGGTCCCGACCCACAGGTTGAGAACCACTGCTTTAGAGGGAGAAGACCACTTTATTCTAATGATCAATCTGTCACACTTCTTTCTAGCAAAAAATAGAGAACATCCTGCATAGTCATGTAATAAAGGCCATTTTCACAGGCTTATGATGCAGCACTTCCGTATAGAGATTCTCTGGAGAAATTTTGGACAGGGGCTACCCAAGAGGAAGAGTTAAAAATAAATAAAATAAAGACTATTATTGAAAGTAGGAAGACTATCAGAGGGATAATCATCTCAGCAAGGACAGAGTTCCATTTTCCTCAGTGCTCTGTTAAAGAGCTGGACAACTAGCTCCACACCAATCCAGAAAATGATAGACAATTTTCAAAGCTTTCAGTCCAGTCCTCTAAGCAGTTTGGAAGATCTCTGTACAGCCCTAAATTTTTTAATTTCTAATATAAGTATCCCAGTTCAAAAATACTGACAGATTACCATGCTCTACACAAAGATAATCCATTCCACCATTCTAATTTTCTATTTCCTGTCCCAATTAATAGTTAATACAGGAGCTATAATGGTATGTAGGAATGACCTTGAGGGATGAGGGGACGAGTTACTACCTACGGACTGGTCAGACAAGAGATGAAGCAGCCCCCAGTGGCTTAATGCTCAAAGAAATAAACTTAAGAAGGACTTGATCAGATTGTTAAAGGTGTCAGTGAGAGATTTGTATTGTCAGATTTTGTTAATATAGTTTTACAATAAATTAGAATTACAACATCTGTTTGTGTTTCCAGTTTGATTTACGTGGAAGACGGACACCAACAAGTTAAAGCATGTAATAATAGATGTATACTAAATTTGGATACAGATTTGACATGGATGTCTGGGGAAAAAAGTAGACTAAAATATTAAATTGATCCTGTGCAATAAGGGTAATAATTTAAGATCTTTTAATAAAATTACATATGGATAACATTTGACACCAGCAAAACTATCAGAAATATATAAGAATATTTCAAGTAAATGTTGGAAATGTGGAAAAGAATCTAGAACCTATTATCATATGTATAGTAGTGAACTTGTGAAGTGGCTGAAAATTTTTGATTGATGATCCATAGGACACTGGTGAAAATAATGGGAAACTCTTTTCAGATAAAAGCATAAGTACACTTGCTAGAGCTTATGGAAGAAGAACTGAGTAAAACGTAGGGTGCCTTATTGTTGTATGTGATCACAACAGCAAGATTACTATGTGTGCAGAAAGGCAAAAATAGATGCTTCAAACACTGAAGATTGGATATTTAAAGTTATGGATTGGGTAGAGATGGCAGAACTGATATGTGTGGTGAGAGAAAAATCTACCAAGGTTTTTATTAAAGACTAGGATGTATTTATGGATTATATTACAAACATAGAGGAAAAATACCCTGATGACAAAGGATTTTAATAGATTAAATAAGGGGAGATAACAGAATATCAAAATAGTGACTGTAGAAATAGAATAAGAAATGGTTGAGGCACCCATGAAGAAAATGAAGGTGGAAGTAGATTACACACACACACACATATCTCCCAGATGTTTAGTTTTATATTTGTACATTGATGTTTTCATGCATGCTTATGAATTGTATTTTTATATTTATTTTATGTGTCGAATTTTAATAAAGTTTATATAGATAGTTGATACTCTAGGGCAGAGTTTCCCAACTGGGTGGGGGGGGGAGGGGAAGGTTCCACATGAGTGGGGGGAACATGCGTGTGCATGCACAGCTCTATTTGTGTGAGCAGCAGGTACCCGCATCTACTGCTCATGCAAATGGAGTGCATGCGCTTGCCCACTGCTCATGCAAGTGGGGATGCATGGCATGCACACATGCTCGCTCACCCCTTCCGCAGTCTGGGTCCGAATGGCACAAGGCCAGTGGTGGGATTCAGCCAGTTAGCACCAGTTCAGCAGAACCGGTAGCTAATTTTTTGTTGCCCAGGCCCAGAATGTACTTCCTGAAGCGGCATCCACACAGAGAACCGGTTGTTCACATATTTGAATCCCACCACTGCACAAGGCCCAATAGTGGGCTGTGGCCCAGGGGTTGGGGACCTCTGCTCTAGGAAAGGGTGGGGAACAATGACCCCTTTATGACTTGTGGACTTCAACTCCCAGAATTCCTGAACCCATCCCTGCTCTAGGGCTATTGAATATGTATAAGGTCCACTAATAAAGTGGGGTATTTTTGGTGTTCCTTTCTTTGATTTTTGTTATTATTGAAGTTTGTTTCTTGAGATGTGTCATCCCCCATAATGTACTGATACCACTTTCTTTTCTTCACGCTGGTTATGATCACTGTCATTTTTACCTTTCTATTAAAGCAGAGATTGAGGGATTTTTAGTTCACCTTTTACTATACTATTTTTCTAACATTGTGATAGATTCTCTTGAGCTTTTTATATTTCATCCTCTCATAAAAAAATGTAATAATCTCATCTGATATCTTTTTCTTTCCACACACTAAAGATAGAATGCATTGTTTGGTTTGCTTACATCTCTGTTGCAAAGTCGGGCCATGTATTTTTCTCTTTCAAATCATTTCCGAACTATTTGAGCATCTGAAACTTTTGATCCAGAATCACAAAGCCACTTATTGTTTGCAACAAACTGTTGGACAGAAACTCTAAACCATCCATATGGGGCTACCTCCAACTAATAATTTCTTCCTGTTTTTCTACAGCTTGACCTTTGCTCCAACACATTATGGATAACAAGCTGGAACAAGGGTAGAAGTCTGTGGTCCTCCAGATGTTAATATCTTCAACCCCAACTTCCTTCATATCTGGATTTTACTGGCTGGTACTCCTGAGAGTAACTCTGGAGAGGCAAACATTTCCCATATTTGAATTATGGATATTTTTTCTTTCCTGATTTTCTTAATTCTTCCTCTCACCATACACACACACACAAATAAGCAAGCAAACAAAAATATCTAACTTCTACAACTAAAAGTTATCACTTGGATCACCTGAGCTATACTTTTGCAATATAATGCTAGTCACGTAGAACATGGTTACTTTTGAGCCTGGTTCCCTTCAATGTGATATAGGACATCTTAATAAATACCTTGGCTATTTATGCAAATTGTTACCTACGTTAACAGAGGCATCTGACAGGTTCAATGAGAGTTGGATTATCACTGCATTGTGGATGTCAAATCCTTTTTTTTTAAAAAAAAAAAAACTCCTTGTTTGTTTGTGACAAATTCATGTTGTCTTTCAGAAATTACTGTTTTCAGGATGCTCACAGATTCTCTTTATGGTCTGCTTCAGAATCTGCTGCCTGGCTAGTTTGTAATTCCTTGGATCCTCTTTTTTGAAGCCACAGACCAATTTGCATTCTTTCAGCAATCTTATACTGAGTACTTTAGTACGTTCATTAGAGCTACACTCCTACACCCTCCTACAATACATAAGCCTTTATCTCAGGTCATTGAGACAGGATTTTCATCTCCAGTTCTTTAAATCCTCAGTTTAAACTCCCCTAATCAAGCCAAACTGCATATTTACCAGCTGTTGTGCGATGAAACCCAACTCATGTTAGTGATCCAGTTGCTGGGTTATGCAACAAGTACAGTGAGATGCCAGTGTATTACAAGTATTCCTCGAACACAATAGGGACCAGAATACTTGATTTTATACATTTTTGCCATGGTTGTTCAGTGAATCTGCAGTTGTTAAGTGAATCACATGGCTGATAAGCAAATCCAGCTTCCTCCCATTGATTTACTTATCAGAAGGTGACTGGGAAGGTTGCAAATGGTGATCACGTGACCTTGGAATGCTGCAACCAATTGTAAATACATGCCAGTTGCCAACCTCACTCCCAATTTTGATCACGGGAGTGTGCGGATGCTGCAACAGTCACAGGTATGAGGACAATTCATAAATCACTTTTTTCAGTGCCACTGTAACTTCAATTAGTCAGTAAACAAAGGATCGTAAGTTGAGGGAACACATTACTTGCTGCTCCCGTAGGTCTTCGGGTCTTGCCCGTCTGCAGAGTTTCTTATGCTTATCTGTGTTAGCTTTTTACCGCATAGTATGTTGGTTAAAGTTTACTAATTGAATCTGCTATTAACAGTCACATAAAAAAGCTCACTCTGAACTGGTGCATGAAGCATCCCAAAATTGATTTAGTTCAGAAAAAAAAAGATCATTTACATCTACACATTAGTACACCTGCAAATTGCATGACAAACATCTATGGTAAGCACCTTATTCCATTAGATGCAATCAATTGATTCGGTGATTCTGTGAGCCCGGTCCATTTTTAATGGATATTGTGTGAGTAACAGATATAAAAATGGACAAGGTTTTATGACACGGTTGTGGTTACCATCTTATTTTTTTGACACACATACACTCCAAATACAGACATACACATGTTTCCTCTTTTAAGAGTGGCATGGAATCATACCCAGTGATTTTCCTGGCTTGAATTTATAGGAACAATAAAAATAAAGGTCCAGTGGTTAAGGCATCGTTAGAATCAAGGAGACCATGAGTTCTACCTTAAGCATAAAAAACAGCTTGGTGGGTTTGGGCCACTCATTTTCTTTCAGCCAAACTCATTTCACAGGCCTCCCCCTCTCCCTCTCCCTCTCCCTCTCCTTCTCCTTCTCCTTCTCCTTCTCCTTCTCCTTCTCCTTCTCCTTCTCCTTCTCCTTCTCCTTCTCCTTCTCCTTCTCCTCTCCTCTCTCTCTCTCCCTCTCCCTCTCCCCATTCCCTTCCCCTTCCCTTCCCCCCTCCCTTCCCTTCCTTCTCTTCTTTCTTCTCTATGTCTATCCATTAAATTTAGTTTAGGCTGCTTATTTTCAGTTGATAAAAATGTCCCTCACAGTTTTGCCTGTTATTGTCTTCTTTGAAATAAAAATCAATTTGTTGCAGCAATATCCTAGCCACAGGACTTTCAGCGATAAACTCTGTGAACATTTGCCACAAACCCTCACCAGAAAGTGAAACTGATTGTATCTGCATGTTGTTTCCTTTTTTCTGCCCTGACAGCAGTACTATATAACTACATATTTAGTATGCATATATTTATATACAATTGTACATAGATTCCTGGTGGCTCACAGCATAAAGAAAAATAACAAAAACTTTTAAAATAAAATAAAACCTACAATAAAATAGACAAACCTAAATCCCCAAAGCCCCAATCAAAGACATCTGGTGTCAGCCCATAATGCCTTTGGGAAAGCTCCATTTTAAGAACCTTCTGGAAGATGACCAACATTGGGGTCAAAACCAGTAGTGGGATTCAAATATGTGAACAAACGGTTCTCTGTGTACAGTAGATGCCACTTCTGGAAGTCCATTCTGGGCCTGGGCAACAAAAAATTAGCTACTGGTTCTGCCAAACTGGTGCGAACTGGCTGAATCCCACCACTGGTCAAAACTATATCAAATGTCAGCAGAAATATCAGGATTATATGAAAATCTATCTTTCTGTCATGCTATTTGCTCACTATAGAGAAAACTGTGTTTTCAAAGCCCTTGGATAATTCCTCTACCTCTTCAAGGGCTTCCAAAGGTCATTGAAGCCAAAGACAAATGTTCATCTACAATGAGAAGAATAGACACAACACGTCCATGTAGTCTTCTCCATCTACTCAGAATAAGATCGGATGTGGTTTAGAAGTAATGAGCAACAACTAAGGAGAGACAAATTCAAATCCTATTTAACTATATAGTTTTCAATGGACGACATTGTGCTGGAGGGTGCACTAATCTATGGTTATCTTTATAATGAGTTATTTAATAATCTATAATTATTTGGTTCCATATATTGGGTTTAGGATTATAAACTGCCTAGAATACTTTCATAAAATACATGTATAAATACACAGACCCTAGTTTGCCCAGCCGAATTGAGCTCATAATGGTAAGCTAAGCTAAACCACACTGTGATTGGGTATGATGAGTGAGTCCAGTTTGTACTTCACTGACTCCTATTCCAAAATGGTAAGCCAATGAAATTATAGATCCATCCTTGAATTCTTAGGAGAAACAGAAATGCAATGAAATTAAACTGAAAAAGCAACAATCCATACAAATGGCCCAAAATTCAGAAACTAAAATCCAGATTAACTTCGATCTTATATCACACTGATTATAATGCATTATACACACACACACACACACACACACACACACACACACACACACACATATTGCTTATTTCTTATGTAACATGGGTGAGAGAATTCTGGCACTATAATGTTTCACTCTTGTGTTGCATACAGTAAATATGCAAATATGAACGAAATACAAGCTTCTATCATAGACTGAGAGGCTTGGCTATAATTATAAGTCATGGAGAAAATCTATGTAGTCATTCTGAGTTAACGAGAACTTGATGGTGCATAATAAATCAAGAAGTTATAAGAGGGGCAGATGTTGAAATCTGTATTACAATGTATTGCACAAAACACCAAAGGCTGGAACTTGTGATGTGATGTCCCAATGCATGTTTCATCATCATCAAGATTAGAAATGTCCATAAGCCTCATCCTAGGTACTCATGTGTAGGAAGATGCTTTCCTATGTATAACTGATATGCATGAATGTCACTTTCCACATAGGAATGTATCTCTGCTCCCAAATTCTGTCTTTGGGTAAACCCTTTTAATAACATTTCTAATAAAACCACCATTGGCCCAAAGATCAAACATAGCACTATGATTTGTCTATTTGATGCTCCTAAACAATTTTGATATATCCCCACTCTATAAATATTATTTAGGAGCATCAGGTGAGATAGCATGGGAAGCTCATTTGAACCCATTTTATAAGTTCTTTTTCCATGGACAGAAGAGAAAGTACATTCCTTATCCTGATAACCATCATCATTCTGATGATTTTTTCTCTCTCTCTCTCTCTAGTGTATGCATGTTTTGAAGGGGAAGGAAGCCATACCAGTATAAACTTTACAGAATTAAGAGCCTGATCACATTAAATTCTAGATTGCATGGATGAACCATTTGCTAAATGAATGGACATGAAATGGAGGGATGTTGCAAGTAGAGACAGAAAACACACAGTATCGATTCCATTTGTTAACTCTGAATAGGACTTACATTTAAGCCATATTTAACTTAGATAGGCCAAGACGAACACCTAACACTTCATGCAGTCTTCAACCATTTTACACAATATATTTAAACTTGCTCTTGATCTTTGCATTATCCTGTCATAGGGTCCACAGTTTTGCCTTTTGCCTGCCACTTAGTCCCATCTGCAGCATCGGTGGAGCATACACCTTCAGCTTACATGTCTTCATGCAGGCAGCCCATCCATTATTTTTTGGGTTGGCCTTGGGGCAGCCAGCTGTCTGGGCTGAATGCAAGTGGCCACCTTGTGATGGATTCTACACCAGCTCTGACCACATGTCTGGTGTAGAATCCATCACGAGGTGGCCACTTGCACTCAGCCCATACAGCTGGCTACCCCAAGACCAACCATCACATCCTCGCTTCTTTCATTTTGTTTGGAAGTGGGGGGGTGGACTTTGAAGGCCTTTCTGATGTCTTTTTTCATCATATGATCCAACCTCACGACCCCCAATGATCATCTGATCATTCACATTTCCATTCTGTGCTGTCTGTTTGTGTCTCTTCATTGTTGCTCAGCATTCTGCCCATAGAGTGCCCCCAGATGGACAACCATGAGGTAGATCTTTGATTTAAGCTAGAATGTAAAACATTCTGTGACCTTTGAAACTCCTTGTTATCCCACCCTTGATTGTATATTTAAACTACAATCAAGGTGGCATAACTAAGAGCTTCAAATGTCACATAATGTTTTACACTCTAGTTATCTATGCCCCCACCCACCATAATCAGTTGCCCTGAAACATACAGTACTGCTTGCCAGCTCTATCAGCTATTAATAAATCACTACCTTCCCTTTATCTCATGGTCTCTGGTAGACCGCAGATGCAACATTATGAGGAATTCTTGCAGGCCATCAAAAGCTCTTTAATTTTCACAAAGAGTCAACAATGAAATGGAATCAGTGAAAGAGTAAAGCACTGGGTATTTGTAACAATCAGCAAACCACTTATTGAATGCTTGGTACTTCTGCCATCAGCCCACAGAGAACTTTAATTTGAAGTCCTATCAAAAAAGAACACAACATTCCAAAACTGCACAGGCAACAATAGCAGCAGCAACAGTAACAATGTGAGGACCCTTTTAATGAGGCTCCATTGGACTTTTGGTTTGCTAGTCATTAAGGCCCTCAATCTGTTGAGATCAATGCTCTCTCTTCTATTGTTTGCCTGAAGCAGTCTTGATGAAGCTGAAAAGATGATTCAGATCTACCACGGGAGTGAAATAATTTCCATTTCAATATCAAAGCCCAAAGATGGACATTTTAACATAGGAAGAAAAATTTAAAAGGTGGGAGGGGAAATCTTTCCTGCTATAGAAGATAGCCATATCTCCTGGAAAATTGCTCTAGCTGTAATCTTCCTCTGCTCTGAATGAAATCATTGTATCCATTCAACTATCAGAGTGATGTGTTCAGAACAGAACAGCTAATCTGATTAAATGCCTTTGGAGTGACTTGATAGTTATTTTCTTCAGGTCTTCTATTGATTTCCTGGCAAGACTAATATTTAGAAAGTCTTAATTGCATCACGGGTACCAGTTCCAATATTCCTAAATTCCTTACCCTGGGGCTACGTGATGTAAATTGTTTCTGGGGATGGAAAAGACATTTGTTCAATTGCACTTCTAAGTGAACTCAAGGCCAGCCCACATTTTTTGGCTATCTGAAATGGAGAGTTGCCTACTGACCCCAACCCCTTAGCTGAAAGCTTTGAAAGGTCTTACTGCCTATGGAGATTCTCAGTCATCCAAGACATGGTCGTCCTAAAAGTGCTTTTTCAAAAGGCAACTGGACTTTCTTGGTTTTTTTTCCTTGAAAATGTTTCGCTTCTCACTCAAGAAGCTGCTTCAGTTCTTCTTTCTCTGAAAAGTCCTAGTTGCCTTATTTCGTCATTGAATTTATTTGTTTTCTTCATGATAATGATCTGCTACCCATCTCATTTTAAAGTTCTTGATTCAAAATAAAAAAAAAATAGTAATTTCCAAAGGTCTGCATAGCAAATATAATCTTTGTAGTTCTGACTGTTTTTATAGTTTGACTAAATAATCTGGTGTTACAAATGTACAGTGAATATTCAGAAGAATGTCATTTAACAGATTATATGGGAGAGGAAACGTCTCTTAATCCTGAATGTTTACTAAATCTGAAAGTTTGTCAGTATTTATTATGCATCAACTTAAATCATTTGCAGAAACTGCTAACCTAGATTACATCCTTTGCATAAATTTATGCTCTTTGTATAATGACAGCATTACACAAATGTATGCACATAATGGCAGTAAAATATAACCCCACATTTAAGTGTCTCATCTGGATTACTTTCGATGCAAAGATTTGCCCATTACGTGCAGGAAATCTCTGAATATAAATTTTGTCTGTTATATGCCAAGTTTCGAAAAGAAGAATCTGTTCAACTAAAGTTTTTTTCTTTTTAAAAGCTGAAAACACAAAACTTAAAAATTAAAATGTTAACCCATTTTTAATTGTTCATTGAACTCAAGCAGAATATGGGTACATATTTTCACCAAGTTTAACACCACCTTATTTAAAAAATAAATTAACCGGAGAAAAAAAAATCTAGTCTGCATTTCAGATTATTGAAATACTTCTTCTGGTCAAGTATCTGGGATTTCTACCAAAGTCTTCATGAAATTACAATTTCTAATTTTTTTGGGCCTGCAATATGTGACTGTTCAATTACCTTCAATGGTCATTTTTAATAAAGAATCTGGCCAGTTTTAACATTGAAATCCTTGGGCTAATTGCTAAGACACATTGGTATTAATGCTTACTCTGTTTGGTTTCTTTCTTATTAAAGCAGGGCTGTTGCCATTAATATTTTCCCACAATGAAATCTTTTAATTTGTGGAATTTTCTAGAAAATAGGTCTAAGAGTGACTATATTGGGCAAAAGAATTGCCTCCACCTTTTTTTCTTAGAGAGTCCACTTTGGCTCCAGAAGTGTTCAAATTCATTATTAGCAAATTTAGCAAAATTAGCAGGACTTTCTATTGCCAACAACAAGGAAGAATCTTCCATCATATCATGCAGCTTACTTCTCAAAGTTCTATACTACCAATACCTGGGTAAATGAAAATAATTTCAGACAGAAAGATCTGAGCACCAAAAGAATGTTTAGCCAAATAAGATTTATAATTATGAGTTCTTTTCTTTCCAGTCATCAAAAGTATCTAAATTATTAAAAAAAACCAATGAATATTTTCTTTGATACTTGCTATCCTTTTATATTTACTGATGCCCATGTTTTCCTCTTTACCTTTTATCCCTTCTGGCAAGCAAATTTAATGTTTTCTTTTCACTAGCCTTTCTCATTCCCAGTACTTATGTGCCTGCTTCTGTTCATTAAAGTTATTAAAGTACTTCTGCAAATGGATCTTTAGATTATCTATCCCTCTTTTCCATTCCTTTTAGCTTGTCTAAAAGGACTTCCATTAATTCCATTGTTTCATTATTCTTTGGTCCGCTTCTTTCATCTCAAGAGATTTACACTAGTCATTCTTTTCTCTTAAATTTGCTACAAAGGCAGATTATTTGCTAGTTAATGATGACCATAGCTATCATGAAACTAACCCATGATCTTTTTTCATATTTTTAAAAGGTTTCAGTTCACGATTCCAACATACGGTTATATTCCCTTCATGACCAAATCCCCAACTCTTTTTACTTCCTGAACAATTTTAGAAGAAAGAGAGAGTGAAGTACAAGTTCAAAGGTATGCATAGCTTTAATATGCCTAAATTTGAAATAATTTTCAGTTATTCATATTTTACTTACATATCATTTTTCTGGAGCCACGTGACATTTCTAAAAGGACACTCGGTTTGCTGCCATATAATGTTCTCCAGTTCATTATATTATATTTGTTTTCCACTATATACTGTTTAACCACATCACTGCATGTAAGAAATCATATACATAAAAATACCCATACTAATTTCAATAGAAGAGATAACTCTATGTGTGATATTCCTTGATGAATGTAAAGACTAGGGCAAGATCATTATAGTGTATCTTTCTGTCCATAATAATCAATCAATTCAACTAATTTCAGCGCAAGAGTCCAAAACAATTTGAACAATAAAATGTACAAATACATACATGTTTTTGTACAATAAATTTGTTTTTAAAAGAAAAAACAAAAACAAGCAATTTACAATCCTCCAAACAGCACAGCAATATACAGATATGATCTTACATCCTACTAAAATTACCAGTAAAATGTTTCAATTCAATAAACATTTCATAAACTATGAATATAAATGTCAACATTTATGTTCCTGGTTATGAATGATATTTTGCAGTATTGTCTAGGCCATGGTCAGTTTTTCAACTACATCCTGAATCAAAATAATATGGTTTTTTTTTCAACTCTTCTTAAATATATTAAAATCATGTTGTGTCTGATAGGGCCCCAATTTCATATTCTTTGGGCCAACTGCTAAAAAATTCTCAGCAATATCTCTAGTGCCCAGGAGGCTCCCTGAGTCAATCAAGGAATAGGATCAATTTCTATGCTTTCTCTAATAATCAAAAATTAAAACAAACGAGAAGTAGATCAGATTATTCAGAAGGAAACCATTAAAAACTGTGAGAGAAGGAAAGTTGCTGGAATAGATCCAAAAGTGAGATGAGAATAAATTAACTTCCCAAATCACGTGTAAACGACCCTGGATCAAAGGCGATGTTATCTCCCTGTGTGTGTGTGTGTGTGTGTGAATTGTATGAACTGAAGAGAGTAGAAAAATAAAATATCTTAGAATAGGAAATCTGCTGCATTTTTATTGCCTTTTGCTACTATTACCATTATGGTTTCCTTTAATTTTAGACAAACTTTTCACTTCTCTATATCAATCACAAACTGATTTGTCCTCTTATGGAAAAAAAAAGAGCAAAACTCCAACCAGTTTCATGAAGTGATGTTCACTGTGTTATTTCTGCATTTTCTGCAACCTAGAACTGAGGAGAATTTTCCTGAGAGTTAGAACAATTAACCAATGGAACAACCTGCCTCCAGAAGTTGTGAATGTTCCAACACTGGAAGTTTTTAAAAAGAGACTGGACACAATTTGTCTGAAATGGTATAGGGTTTCCTGCCTGAGCAGGGGGTTGGACTAGAAGACCCCCAAGGCCCATTCCAATTCTATTATTATTATTATTATTATTTTTGTTGTTGTTGTTGATGATGATATATTATTATTGTTGATATATTATTGTTGATGTATTATTATTAATTCGCTTTCTTAACTAGTATTGGGGCCATAAACTGTTAACTAGATATATGGCAAGATCTCTTGAGACGATATTCTTTTGATTGACCTTGCGAACATTAGACAAACTGATATTTTTATGTTAGGAAACTATTTAGCATTACCAAATATAAGTAACCCCAAACATTAAGTAATACGAATAAATCACACCATTGTATATTTGTGTACACCTATTAAATTGCTGTAATTAAAAGAAGACCTATGGTCATCTATAAGAGAGGATAAGACAACAAGTGATAAAATGAGGACCATGATGTCATAACACAATCCTCATGGCTTACATACTTGTGCCCAATGTTAGGATGCTACTATAGTAGGGCAGATTACCTTCAGGGTCACCTGAACCTGATCAGGTAGCTTCTGGAACTGTTGACCAGAGATTGGAATTGGATTGAATCATCTATGCACATCTTAAATTGTTTTATCACTTCAGTGTCCATGGTATCCTATGCTTGCTTCTAAAGCATTCGTCAAAAGCAGTACTTCTGATGGTATGTCAAAACTAAATCCATCAAGTGGTGCAGGATATTACCAATTATGTAATGAAAATAAAGTAAAAGGGAAATTTATTAAATCAGAACTTTTATTAAGAAAGAAAATACCATCTCTAGGAACAACTTAGAGCAGAGATTGAAATTTAACTTTGGAGGAAGAAGAATAAGCATGCTTCATATTTAAGCCCAAATTGCCATATTTGTACAGATGGTGTTATAAATTCTAACCCTAACTAAATAAAATATCGTATTGTTGGATTCAACGTTCTCCTTTTTTCATCACTGTAGGACTTTTTTTCTATTCTTCATTAGAATGGATCTTATTAACTGATGTTTCTCTGTAATACTTATACATACATGCCTGCCTCTGCATTAATAATTAGACATTCAGATACTACTTTAATCACCGGCAATGTGTTCCTTGATTAACTAATATTTTCAAATATTGGATAATTAATGCATACATCATTACTGAGATGGAAAGCTTGTGCTTGTGCTATTGGGAAGATACTCAGCAGGCTATGAAACAGCATCTTCAGCAATCAACCTTGACCTGAAGTCTGAGCACTTATTAGTTGTCATGATAATAAGAGCAACAAAATGAAAGGAGAGGAATTAGCTAGATTCCATTTAAAATTACTTCAGTGGAGACTTTGCCGAGAAGATTTATAGGTGAGGCAAATGCAGACAACACGTATTTTTGCTCAAACTCAGATTTTGGAAAAACCTATCTGCATGATGAATGTGAGTTTCTTATCATCAGAAATAAATGTATATAACTTTGTTTTTGCCAAAATAAATTGAGCAAAAGCCTTAAAAAACATTTTGGGGCCCTGATCGGCAATATACTGTATATAATATATATATATGTTTTCGTAGATTTTCATAGGTATAGGTATGCAGGTCTTGGCATATTCGGGTCTTTTCCCATGTAAGATTGAGAGTATCTTGGTGACGTTTCGACGAGGTCCCACTCGTCATCTTCAGGCTGGGGTCTTCAGCTTCGTGCTTGTGCGAGCAAAGTGTGATCGGAGCTGCCATCTCTCTATAAATATTGGTGGGTATGTGTGGAGTGCTGGCTTAGTTGCTGTAGGTGGGTTGGCTGGCTGTGTTGGTGTTATTGTTTGTGGATTGTTCGGCTGTTTTGTAACATCCTGAGTAGCTGAGGTGCTGGCTGTGTGCCCATTAGTCTTTTGTGTTGTAACGACTTGGGTAATGGGCTGTGTGGTGACATCCTGAGATCTAGTGTAGTGATATCCTGAGTTCTGTGTTGCAACATCCTGGGTGGGTGGCTGTGTTGTAACAGGATGTTACAAAACAGCCGAACAATCCATATATATAAAATCTCCCCCCCCCCGTCTCTCTCCTGATACAGCTGACAAAGTGAGAAAGAGCCTGTGGCCTAGAGGTTATAACAACTGCCTAACATGCATATAGCCCAGGTTCGAATCTCAGAAGAGTAAGTTTGGCTGAAGAGAGTTAAAGGAACTCGAAATAGTTATCCCAGTTCTCTCTTTATTCTTTGTTAGCAACCTAAAAATGCAAAATGATGTCGCAGTTGGCGACTGCTGCTTGTGGATGGCTCTGGATTGAGGCAAAAGAAAAGAAAGAAGATTTCTTTCTCCCATATTTGGGCTGACAGGGTGCACACTTAAGGTTTTATATATATATATATATATATATATATATATATATATATATATATATATATCAGATTAATTCAGATTAACTCCTTTTAAAGATGGGAATAGCAAATAATGAGAAAAGAAAAGAAAGATTAGGGAGTGTTTCCAATGCAGATTGGGACCTGCGGTTCCCAGCAATCCAGAGACTACTAGAAAGTGGGGAAAGAAAAGGGGAGAGGAGACATGAGATGGAAAACAGAAGGATTACAAATCCTCACCATCTTGTAAGACCTGCATATAATGAGGCTGATCATTTTTCTTACAATTGCCCTTTTACTATTTGTTAAAATTGCTTTTTGGTCTACCAGTTAGGTTCATCAGACTGTGAGGACAAAGAATACAGAGCTCACAGGAGTGTGTCTTTGAAATCACCTTCCTCAGGAAATACATATGACCTCATTACTACTTCGGCTGCTACTGCTATATTTCTTCAACTTCTTCAAGTAGGAAGAGATGTTTGCTTTGTGGCTATGTCTATGTTGCTTAAATGGAAGTATAACAGAAACATTTGTTAGTGTTTGCAATATTATTTTAAAGTAACAATAACTGTATTTTCAAAGGAATTGATTTGGGGGCTGCCAAATACCATCTATAGCAGGGGTGTCAAACTGCTGGCCCGTGGGCCGGACGCATCACAATGAAACCGTGCCCATCCCTTTGCCAGCAATGGGGAAAAAGCTCCAATACAATTTGCGACATCACGTGATGTCACGAGTTTGACATCTATAGGAATATCCAAAATACATGTGTAGATTGAAATGCACACTTTTCAAACTTTCACAATGCAGTTTGCCATTCAAAAAGCAGCCATGTAAGGAAACATAATTACCAAAATATGCATAGTAGAAGTGCTCATGAAAATGAGCTATTGCTGTCAGCCATTCAGTTATGTCTGACCCTCTATAGGTCGGCATTTTTCATGCCTTTCTTTTTCACATTGCCTCCTTCAGGTCTGCTGTGGTCATCCTGGTGGTATCCTTCATAGTGTCCAGCCAGTGGGTACTAGGACTGCTCTTTCTCCTTTTTCTGCTGATTACTCCCAGCATGATTGACTTTTCAAATGAGTCAGCTTGCACAACATGGCCAAAATATGATAGCCTTTGTTTGGCAATCTTGGCTTCAAGTGAGAGAAAATGAGTACAATTATTCATAAAGGAAGTTTTCTAATCAAGTATCTAATCAAATAAACCTGATATGGAAATAATCTGCAAGACAATCAGCATTTGGCAAAAGGAGAATTTTAAAGAACAACAAGGAAGTCATTCTAACTCTAGAAATAAAACTTGTAAATATACCCAGATCATTCCAAATATGACCCTGAGTTTCAAAAGAGCAATTACAATAGTGGTATGGACTTGAAATTTGTGTTTAGTGCATAGTTAAATGTAATAAAGATGCCAGCTGAACTTGGGGACAACATCAAAATTATGATACATATGTGACATCGGCCTTCAATTGCTGTTCTTACACACTTGGGTACCAAGATGGATGCAAGTAGGTGAACTGTAGTATCCATGTGATAATATCATTGCCAATGTTTTGGCATTTATCCCCATTTAGTGATTGGCAGGTTCCCATGATGGTCAATTGATTGTGAGATGTTAAGAAGATGGTGAAGTTGAAGTCACACTTTCAGCATGTCCCAGCTATTGTATGACCCAAGTTTGTATGAGTTGGTCAAATTGTGTGCTCTCACTTGTTCTATATCCTACCTGTTTTTGGAAGACTAAATATTTTAAATTCTTGGATTCACTTATCGATAAAAAAAAGTCTTTTAAATGTTTCAAACATATATGCTTATGTTTTCTCAAACATTAGTTCAAGTCAAGTAACCTTGATAACCTTGCTCTAAATATATATTTTTTAAATTCCTTTTGTGAAGACAATGTTCCCTATAAAAACTTTCCAATCAATCCATTAATCTGCCAGCAAGGTCTAAGTCAAGTTATTTAATAATGTGAGATATTATTTAAACTGAACTGGAAGTTCTAAAGAAGCCCCAAGTGAAAAAAAAAATAGTTTAAGAAATGAGTTGGTAACTTCCACAAGAAGAGAGTATTCATTAGCTTCAGAGTAACCTTGCGGAAGTGATTTTATAGCTATTTCAAATTTTTTACTTCACTTGGAGACTTGACTAGACTTGACATGGAGAAATGAGCATTTTAATTTAAAAAATGCATGTAGTATTGACATCTGGGGGAATACATTTGAAAACTATGGGATTCCTAGAAAATGTGGAATGGGCAATAAAACATTTTCCTCCTCTTAGTATTTGCCTGAAGAAAAAGTTCCTCCTCAATAGTGCATCCCCATAGCTACTTCTACAGTTACATGAGCTGCATCTGAGGAAATGAATGCTATAATTTCAGCCTGTGGCGCTAATAAAAGGATGAAGAAAACAGCCCAGCTGTGCAGGGGAAACATAATATATGTTGCAAACATAACAACACACAACCTGACATGTGTTATTCATGGAGCCTGGTGGCCATTGTTCCTCTTAAATGCAACACAAGACACTTTCTTCCACTAGTTTCTGAAAGTACTAGCAGGAGGGAGGTAGTTATTTATGACCCACATATAACTAGGCGGATACCAACTCTGAACTAAAGTAATATAACACTGTTAATCTCTTATTCCTGCTGGAGAAACAAAATGGCAATGGTCAGGTTTATGGAACACCACTGTATCCAATTTACAACATTCGTCCATTCCTCCTGGCTGGTTTTAAATCACATTCTGCTCATTTTTTGGTCATGTCAACTGCTTAGGGATAGTTAGTCAATGGGCATCGGGCATGGAGGTGGCAGCAAAACAGGTGACAACTACTGATATCTCAACACTGACATTTGGTTCTTACTACTTGCTATTATTACTATTGAATCTTTTTGGAAAGTTCATCACCACCCATATGTGTGATCCCTATGTTGGAGATGAGTTCTTAAAATGCCTGCTGTTATGTGCATGCAATCATATATACTTGCAATGTGTAATCATATGGAATATTTGAAGTAATTCACAAGTTTAAATAGACTTGTTTCATATGAAAACAAGTACCTGAGGGTGAAGTTAAAAGAGGGATCAGCTTAGAATCCCTACATAGCCACAAGCAAGCTAATCTAAGCTCCCTTGAATTCTGTTGACCCTTATCTAATTCCAAGTAGGTTCTAACCATTAGTTGAGAAGATTCCTGTGCATAGGCATGAGTAGAATAAAACAGTTTAATTGACCCTTCACCTGCAGACCTGATCTTTTGCACCTGAAAGGCACACATTAATGGTTGTTAGTCAAGTCAATTTGAAAAGTTAGTACAATTTCTACACACATGAGTCTGAGAGTAAATATCACTGAGTACAAAGACACGTACTTTAATGCAGGCACTGAGTGATACATGCTTTTGGTGTATTTTTCCCATTTGGACTGGGCCATTTGCAACTTAGAATTAAGTGAGTTTAAATGTCTGTAACTTTTGATTTTTCTCTGCTTAATCCTCAAGCATTATTTGATTCCTTGTCCAAATCATTCTTGTGACCCTCTGCTATATTATTCATAGCAAATTATTTTAGCAGCTGCAAGAGAGATTGACAACATCTTCTGAACAGCAGCCCTGTGTTTGGATCATTTAGGACTCAATTTATATTCAAGTGTTTACTTTCTTTCTTTAGACATTTGTTTGAAATATGGCTGTTTAATGATGACATTCTGCTGATCTGGTGGAGCAGTACAATACAGAGCTTGCTCATTAAAAAAAATGAAATAAAAACTGGGCTTTCACCGTGCTCATTTATACTAACTTAATACAAGTTCATTTTTTAGCTTCATTGTTGTTTTCAATGATAAGTTATTAACGCAAGCAAAGTGATTTTTCTTTCCCACAGAGAACCCCGTTAATGTAGAAGTAATACTTCACTTTTTTAAAAAAATATAAAATAATAATCAATGGCTATGAATCATAGCATTTGTTAAGTTGTGAAACTTGCATTATAAATCTGAATATTTTGCTTCTGAAACTTCATTTTAGATTTGCAAGATGGCCTGGGGCTGTAGGAGTCTGAACATTATGGCTGAGTCTAACATTTCTTCTTGCAGATAAGAAAGAGTACTCGTCACTTGTAATCTGTAGATAGATTAAAAGAGTCAACATGCTTGTATTGTACTTTACCATTTGCCCTATGCATTTGGTTGGCTTGATTGCAGTAATTTCAGTGGGATTTTAAGATTTATTTTTGACTCTGAAGCAGGACACTTTCAGAGGGCAAAAATCAAGACTTGATTGGCATGATTCCCCAAATTAACTCTCACTGCCCAAATATATTTGGCTGGGAAAAAAAAAAAAACCCTTTCTTGAATTTTCACAAAAAAATCCTGTCTTGTCCTCTTTCTTATGATACTACAAGAGAAGGCTCAATAATATGAGTTTCTTAAGTACATCTTGGTGTCTCCTTTAGGATCCCAGCTTTCAGAAAGATCCATTTTATATATTTCTACAGTTTGTTTCCCAATTCTACAATTAAGGAAAGCTAAATCTGAAACATAAATATAACAAATCTATGGGTTGTGATTGTATGTATACACATACGCATGCCTATATTCATTATGACAACAATGATTTTGTCAGAATTAATATTCTATTTTTAAGGCAGCTCACGATGCTAAGATACAGATGGCTGCCAAAGAAAGATTTAAAGATTTTTCAGATAAAGAGCAGGTAGGTGGGGAGGAATTGTTGAAATGTTCTTCCATTTACTGCCTCCACCACCTGGTTGTCAAAACCCAAACTCAGAAATAAATCTAGCTCAGAGAAGCAAGAATAAGCAGGGATATGGGGGGGGGGGTGGGTAAGTGCAGGGGGAAGGATGGAGAAAACTGATAGAGAAAATGGCAGCAAATCCTTTTTCTGCCCTCTAATTTTCTAGTAGTGATCACAATCCCCATTGTTCTCCTCTCATTTTAGACTTGTTAGGAACACTTTTAAAATTAAATTACATTATCACCCTAAAATGAATTCTGATTGTAGATATTTCTGTTGCGGTGGGATAGCAGAGTCTTTCCTGTGATGCTGTGATCCATGGAACACAGTTTTTTTCTGTGAAGAACCCTCATCCACAATCAGGAGAGTCAAATCCATGCATTATTAACCTACCCTCAACAGTCTCACTTATCTCAAATGCTCATTTGGGTGTCCGTATTTCGGAAAATGAAACATTTGTAAGCATCTGCTCATGCTCTCGGATTCCTTCCTCTTCAAATAACAGTTCTGATATGAGGTTATCAATATAAGTAGCCCTTGACTTAAAACTCTTAATTTAGCAACCATTCAAAGTTACAACAGCACTGAAAAACATGGCGCAACCACTCCCTGCACTTACATGATCAAAATTCAGGCGCTTGGCAACCATGTGTATATGTCGGTTAAAATGTCCCAGGGCTGTGCAATTGCCATTTAGATCTTCCCAGCCAGCTTCTGACAAGCAAAGTCAATGGGAGAAGCCAGATTTGTTTAACCATGGTGTCAACTGTCCCACAGGGGGAAAAAATCCTCCTAGGACATAATTTTACCAAGAGTATAATTTTACTGATAGATCCATATAGGTACAGGTGAAGTAAAGCCAATTCTAAAGGTCTCCACAGACAGCTGCATAGGTAAAGTTCCCCCTTTCCCCCTTTAGGCTTCCCACGGTCCATGGTTTGCCAATCCAACACTTTCTTTATGTTTTGGAAAACAGTCTGTGCCATTTGAAGAGTTCCCATAACATGACCTTAAGTGAAGGAACTTTTACTTCAAGCTGGCTCGCTTGATTCCTCAGCTCCTCCTAACTCCCCCCAAGGCTTCCACCCACTCCCTTCCATTTCTGTTGTCAAGCTGTGAGGAAAACTGCAGGCAGGCAGGGATAGAATTCGAATCAGCTTTGACATGCCAACCCTTCAGAATAATAATAAGCCTAAAAGGCAGAAAACAATTATACACAATAATACACATCACTACTGCCTCCATGCCAAGGCGCTATTTGGGCTGGTTGGGATATTTGGCATAGAACTTGTGGATGAGTCTAGCTGCTACCACCCATTCAGCCTTAGCTGAGGGGTAGCCTAGAATCCAAGACCTCCTTGATTTCATGGTGCTATTCATCTCTCATGAGGATTGGAGAAGGAGGTAGCTCTGTAACAGGTCTCAATGCCAAGCTCTGGAAAGATTTCCACAGAATACAGTGGAACATTGGATGAACCTGCCAGAGGTTTTTGGGCAACCGCAACTCTACAGTCACCGGATTTATAATCTGAATAATTTGGAAAGGTCTTATGTACTTAGGCAGAAGCTCAGCCTAAGTGATCTGCTGATAATTTACATAACATCGCAGGTATTGCTCCAGGACAGAATTAATACACTCAGAAGCTCGGTTAGTCCAAGGATGATGGACAGAACTAAGCCCTTGGAGAACCCTATTAGCTTCAGGAATTCACACCAAAATGTTGATGTGAACTGCACTCCTTGGTCTGATATGATGCATTCTGGGACCCTGTGCGATCAATAGATATGCTGCATGAACAACTTAGCCAAGGACCAGGCTGAAGGAATCCTGGAGCACACCACAAGATGTGCCTGTCTAGAGACCAAATCAGTAACCGTCCAAATCATGGTATTTCCAGCACTCTCTGGCAGGTCCATAATAAAGTCCAGTGATATATCCTCCCAAGGGTTCATGGGGTTAGCTACCGGTTGCAATAGGTCAGGGTTTTTTCCAGGCAACCGTTTCACTGACACACACAAAGGCAGCTGGCCACATACGTCTCTATGTCCTTTTTCATTTTTGGCCACCAAAACTGCCTCTTCACTAGGTGAAGAGTCCTGCCCTTGTATCATGACCTCTCTCCCAAGATTAAAGTTCTCCGGCTTGCTGGCATGTATAGCCTCAGGGTTCCATCCTTCTTCTTCTGGAAGAGTACAGGGGCTGCTATCCTCGACTTTGCTGCCTGGATAAACCCCCAGCCAGGTTCTTGTCTATAAATGCCTGGAGCTCCTCCATTTCCTTGGGCATCAAATACATCTTAGGTTTGGGCAACTTGGCCCCCAGCATGATTTTGATTGACACCCTGCATGATTTACTTAACAAGTATAGTGATTTGCTTAATTACTATGGCAAGAAAGGTTGTAAAGTCAGGCGTGACTCAATTAACTGCCTTGATTAGCAACAGAAATTCTGTTCCCAGTTGTGGTTGTGGTTGTAAGTTGAGGGCTACCTCTAGCAGGATTTGCTCAGCTCACAATGGACAGATATAACAGTGCAGTCCTGCTTGTCTCATCATGTGCAACAATATTCCAAAATGTCAATGGCTTAATCAATAAGAGCCATGGTGGCGCAGTGATTAGAATGCAGTACTGTAGGCTACTTCTGTTGACTGTTGGATGCCAGCAATTCAGCAGTTCAATTCTCACCAGCTCAAGGTTGACTCATCCTTCCATCCTTCCAAGGTCGGTAAAACAAGGACCCAGATTGTTGGGCGCAATGTGCTGATTCTGTAAATTGCTTAGAGAGGGCTGTAAAGCACTAGAAATTGGTCTATAAGTCTAAGTTCTATTGCTGTTGTAATGAGGAATTGTATTATCATCATGATATCATCATCATCATCATCCATTCTTATGTTTTAATGTGAATTTTATGTTATATGCTAAAATTTGCTATTTAAGGGATCTTACGACACAGTTTGCATCTCAAAAATGTATATAGGAATATATACTTCAAATAATAACATGAACAGAAATGGATCAGACGTAAGAAAACATTTGTAGAATTGGATGCAGTAAAAAATATAATAGAAAAATATATACAAAAGAAAAAAGTACATTCAAATATTTTGGTGCAGGTGGTGGAACTGCACAAATGGCCGTAAGTTTTAATTTGGACTTTTTCAAAACAAAATCCAGACTTTTATGGAAATAGAATAACATGACCTTGAGAAACTGTGCAAATCAGATTTTCTCAATTTGTCCATCTGTGGTCTTTCCTAATTGCCCAAAAGTTCAGCAGAAGAGAATTTCATTCTTCTGGCACAGATTAATGCCCGTTCTACCTCCAAGATGATTAGGACATCAAAATGAACTTTCTCAGCATTCCTATACTTGCCAACCAAATAGTATAGCTAGCTAGCCAACATTGCTTTGCAAATTGTTCTATTCCTACAAGATAAAGAACAATGTGGGAAAAGAATGCAGTTCTTTATTTCTACTACCAGTGGTATATCTGTATGCCTAAGTAGCAATTTTGTCTAGTCTCCTTCTGATCAATCATCAAGATATATTCCACCATTCTGATATAGGGTAAAACATTTGCTTCTGTCGGCCCAATAAAAATATTCAATCTTTTTATTACTAGTTCAACAAATCTCAGCCAGTACTTCTGGGACCAAGATAGCAGACTAATGTGTGAACTAAGATATGGCACCTAATTAAAGACTGCAGCTCTCAGTTCATCCAACATAAGTGACAACTACAGAATGTAATTGGAACTACTACTGTGTTGACATTATTAGACACAGGTGTGTTCTTTTTTTTAACCTTTATTCAAATCAAAACAAAGTATAATGTGCCAAAATTAATCTTAATATTTCAGGGTTGGTGTTAATGGTCTTAAAAGTTAGTGAAGGAAAAGGAGATTTCACTCCAAGAAATTTGATCCAATCACACTCCTCTTGCCAGTTTTAAGTATTTTTATAAGTAATGCATTCTTCGCTATATTTATTTAGAATAAATTTGTTAAAATGCCAAATGATGTTTTAGATATCATTAAGAGCCAAAACAGTATGTGGACTACACAGCTGTTTTGATGTAATGAAATTTTATAGATTCACTTTATATTCTGCCTTAGAGGGAAAATGGATGAAAAGGACTCATTTATTAAGGAGAAGTTGGAATTGGACTAATAATAAGTTGTTTTGCTTCCTAGAGAATGTATGGAATCCACTTCTGTATCTTCCTGGACATCGGCCTCTCTCTCCACCTCAAACTTGAGAAAAATGTGACTAGAAACTTTCTGTCATCTATACATGAACATAAGACCATATTTATGGACTTGGATCCTTTAAAAATCGGTCTTGCTATCTAGCAACAATGGAACCACTAAAAGCAAACTCTGGAAATAAATTGCTTACAGTTCTTTGCTAGGTAGCAATTCTTGCCAAAAGAGAATTGGTCCTGCTGGCTGCTGTTTGCTAGCCAAGATCCTGGATTATGACTTAGACCTTCTCTGACAAATAATCAATTGTGTGATATTTCATTTCTTAAGGGCCCCCAGAACAGCTTCATGCAAGATTAGTCTGCCCAGGACCCTTTGCAACATTTCTGAGCCTGCTGAATGCTCCAGCAGGCTCAGGACATAACATCCTCCCCCCTGAATGAAACAATAATACCTTATTATATAGCAGCACAGGTTCATGTGTTCAATGAACTGGATGTTATTGTGAAGCACAATATTGTGAAGCACACAGGCAGGGCACTCTACCTTTATAATTATTCAAAGTCAAAAAAATACAAAAAAATAATATGCTGGGAAGGACACCCCTTTACTGAGTGTTTGTTCTGCATTTGTTTAAGGACTAGTAAGGTTCCCTTGACTTGACAGAAACCTCACATAGTCCCCAAGATGTTTGGGTGGGCCCTTGGCCCAGTGTGACCTTCTGATGGCCGGTGAGTGTGCCTGGCCTGCCAGCTCACCTGCCAGGCTAGGCAGACCAGGACTTTGATGCCTCAAAGATTCAGGTGCCCCACCCAGCTGCTGACTGGCTGGATCCTCTGAATCCAAGCCAGGGTTCCTTGGAGGGGTGGTGGAATTCCCCAAGTCCAATGGTGGGGTGGAATTCCCCAAATCCACACTGGACCCCTCTCGGGAGCCCAAGACCAGCAGCTGGAGTGGCCTGAGTGGCTAATGTGCCCCAGTACCCCATTGGACCCGTGTGCGTGCCGAAAGTGCCAGAATCAAGAGCCGCCTCCATGGCAAACCCCCTTTCTGGAGACTCCCTCTTTGGAGCACTTGCTGAAGCCTGGGATGACCCCTGTTCTGGAGCAATAGTTGAATCCTGTGAATGCCCCCGTTCTGCCACGGGAACATTTGCGGCAGCATGTGAAAACCTGCTGGAGCTGGAAGACTATGGTCCAGAATAAAGATTATGGTCCTCCTCCCCCTTGAGAGCAGAGCCAGGAGCGGAAGTGTTGCTGGGCAGTCACCAGCTCAGTTGGTCTATGTGCCTTCGGATGACACACCCATTGTCCAAGGCTACTTCATATGACAGCAGCCCAGAGACATTGCATACTACTGCTGTGACCCAGAGATGTCCAGGACCATAGTTCCTTGCCCAGACCAGATCGCCCACCTGTAGTCTCCTAGGTGCCCACAGCTGTGACACCTGTGAAGCTACCCGGTCTGGGTGCAACCTGTCCAGTTTTGTAATGAGGCGGTGACCCCAGAGAAGTTCTGCTGGGCTCTTTCCTGTGGCTGTGCAAGGTGTGGTGCATTGTGCAAGAAGGAAATCAGCTAACCTGTGATGCCAGCTGCCATAATTGAGTCTTTTGAGGGCATCTTTGGTAGTGCGCACCATCCTCTCAGACTGGCCATTGGAAGATTGGTGGAAAGGAGCTGAAGTTGCATGCTGGATCACGTTGGCCTGTAGAAATGCCTGGAACTCAAAAGAGGTAAATTGGGGGCCGTTATCTGATACCAGGACATCTGGAAGTCCATGAGAAGTAAAGATTCCTCTCAACACCTGGATGGTCCTAGCAGTAGTAGTGGAGGAAACAGGCACAACCTCTAGCCACTTGGAATGGCTGTCAATGAGGAGAAGGAAGAATTGCCACTGAAAGGGCCCAGCGTAATCTATATGTATCCTTGACCAAGGGGCTTGTGTTTCATCCCACCTTTGTACAGGGGCCTGAGGCATTTCAGGCCTTGACTGTTGGCACACTTGACACCCGTGCACCTGGGCCTCAATGGCTTTATCAAGCCCAGGCCACCAGAGATGGCTGCGCGTAAGCGTTTTCATCCGGACTATACCCGGATGTCCCTCATGCAGAGAGATCAAGATTCCAGACCTCAATGTGGCTGGGATGACTACCCTACTACCCCATAACAGGCACCTTTTTAATGTGGAAAGCTCGTGCTTGCTTTGCCAGAAGCTTTGAAACTCAGTATCTGGACATGTGTCAGACCATCTTGACAACACCCATGTCAGCATGTGGATAAGCGTGTGATCAGTGTCAGTTTCTGCAGCCACATCCCTAGCATTGAGGGGAGATTCAGCTAACTCCTGAATGGAGAGAATGTTACTAGCAGGAGCAGGATCTGCCTCTATCTGTGTTCGAGGTAATCTGCTGAGGCCATCTGCGTGGCCCATTTCTTTTCCAGGTTTGTGAATCAGTGTGTAGTCATATGCTGATAGGAAAATTGACCATCTCAGCATTCTGGGAGATATTATGTGAGGGGTTTGCTTGTTTGTAGTAAACAACCCCAGCAGAGGCTTATGGTCTGTATAGACCGTGACGTGGTGGCCATATAAGAAATCATGAAATTTCTTTATGCCAGCCACTATGGCCAAGACTTCTCTGTCAATCTGAGCATAATTACACTCTGCAGACGACAGAGTCCTTGAGTAGTAGGCCACAGGGACTTGTGTCCCATCAACCCTCAGGTGACTGAGTACTGCTCCCATCCCATAAGGGGATGCATCACATGCGATGCACACTGGCAATTGCTCATTGAAATGCGCTAAGACCGCATTTGAAGAGAGCAAGGCCTTAACCTCATTGAAACTCTTTTCATGGACCTTAGCCCATTGCCATGGAGCCTGTTTATCCAAGAGCCAGTGTAACGGCTCAGCCACTGCAGCCTTGTGGGGAAGGAATGTGTGATAGCAATTTAAGAGTCCCAGGAAAGCCTGAAGCTCGCTTTTGGACTTGGGACTTGGGGCCTGCTGAATTGCTTGAAGCTTGGATTCAGCAGGATGGATGCCTTGAGCATCAATTCTGAAACCTAAGAATTCAGTGGAAGTAACTCCAATTTTGCATTTATCTTGCTTCAGTTTCAGACCCGCTTGGCGGAAACGAAGCAAGACAGCTCTTAATCTTTCAGCTAAGTTTAGAGATGACTCCCCAGCAATGAAGATGTCATCGAAGTAGGGACAGACCCCAGGAATACCATGGGGTGTGTGCTCCATTACACTTTGAAATATGCCAGGGGCTACATTAACCTCAAACTGCAGTCTTTTAACCTTAAAAGCTCCCCTGTGCATTACGATTATTTGAGCCTCAGCTGTTGCCTCATCAACAGGTAACTGTTGGTAGGCCTGTGCCAAATCAAGTTTTGCAAAAATCCCCCCCCCCTTGAGGGAGGCCAGAATGTGGCTTACCCCAGGCACTGGATATGCATGCTGTTGTAGCACTTTGTTCAATGTACATTTATAGTCCGTGCAAATTCGGACTTCTCCATTAGCCTTTAGAGGCGTTTCAATGGGGGTTTCCCCTGGACTAGAGTCCACAGGTTCTAAGATGCCCTGCTGGAGCAGTTTGTCCAGCTCTGCATCAATTTTGTTTTTGAGAGCAAAAGGCACCCTTCTAGGCTTAATCCTAATAGGTGTGATAGCTGGGTCTAAGCGTAAGGCAATGGGAGGCCCCTTGTATGAACCAAGCTCTATGCTAAACACATCAGCAAACTCCTTGCAGACTTCTGCAAGGCCTAACGTTTGCAGACTGTGAGCCCAGTCACTTGGATCCCAAGGGCCTCGAACCAGTTGAGTCCAATGAGACTCGTGCGATCACCCGCAACTACCACCACATCTAGTAAGCTCTCAAAAGCCTTACGCTGCACTTTGAGCATAGCCTCCCCCTTCATGCTGACTCTGGAATTCTGGAAGTAAGTGAGAATTAAGTTTGATGGCCTGAGTTTGACTCAAAGGCCACTACTGCTGCAAATCCTTTTGAAGCTGTCATGTGAAATGATCGATAGAGTGGACCCTGTGTCCAACTCCATTGACAAGGGAACACCTTGCAGCTTCACATCAATGCAAAACTTTTTCTTAAGGGACTTGTGTGTCCCTGTCCTCAAAATGCTCCTGCGCAAAATGCTCCTGTGTTGGTGGGGACCCTGGTACCTTTCTGAAGCAATTCTTCCCGAGGTTGAACCTTCTGGTGACCCAAACAGACGGGGGAAATGTGACCTTGCCTGCCACATGCCCGGCAAATGGCGGAGCGGAACCTGCAGTCAGCTCACTTGTGACGTCCTCCGCACCCGAAACATTGAGGAGATGCTGGGGCCCTGTCTGAACACTTCTTTGGCCTTCTCTCTGCTGGCTGGTGCCGCCTGTCCACCTCCTCTTCAGGATCCTGTTCTGGATCTTCTCGAGCGACCTCTTGATGGACGGTCATGGTAGCTGGAGGAGTTCTGGTGAGCCGCAAAGCCTTCACAGTGCCACCCACTGCTTCTTCAGCTGCAACCTCTCACAAGGCATCTTGGAATGAAACATCTTCCTTGGCGAAGATCTTCTGCTGCAGCTCAGGACTCCTTAGGCTGCAAACGAAATGATCCCACAGCCTCTCTTCCAGGTCCTTGAATTCACAAGGCCTCACTGCTTGCCTTAAGGTAGCAATAACATCCGCAGCAGACTCACCAGGCCTCTGGTCCCTCTGCTCAAATGCGTGTTTCCAAGCAATTACAGAAAGTTTAGGGTGGAAATGTTCTTTCAGCATCTTCTTCAAGTCTGCGTATGACACTGACTCCAAAAGTGCTGGAGCCACCAGATTCTCTGCTATGTCAAATGTTTCCTGTCCACAGACACACAGCAGGGTAGCCGCTTTAAGGCTGTCTTCTCTTATCTGATTGATCCTGAAATCGTTTTCCACCTGCGCCATGTATGAATTCCAGCGCTCCAGGTGTGCAATCTCAAACTCTGACAAGCGGCCAATCTTAGACACCTTCTGTAACCTTCGTTAATGCCTTTGCTGCAAGCCTGTTATCTGGAGAAGGGGTCTCTTGGCTGAGCTCACCTCCAGCGATGCTGTACTGGCAAGCAGAGTCACTGTGCTGGATGCCAAACTTCCCAGGACTTCTTGGTAAGTCATCTCTTCTTCATTGTTAATTGTGGCTTACAGCGATCCCACCTTCGTTGCCACTGTTAAGTTCACGGGTTGGAGGCATTAAGAGTGTAACAACAAGCTTTCTTTGTTGCTCTCTTCCACAACCAACAATAGCCAAAATGGCGCGCAGGCTTTTTATACTGTCCAAGACCCGGACACCGCAACCAATGATTGCAGAGGCTGTTTCCCGCCTTGCGCATGCGTGCAAGGCTGGAGACAGCCAATCTGGTCCCGGGCAGCTTTTGGTCTGCCCAGGACCCTTTGCAACATTTCTGAGCCTGCTGAATGCTCCAGCAGGCTCAGGACATAACATCTACAAATTTGTTTTCCTTTCTTCCCCCTCAAATTGAATTTGAGAAATTGGTTAAAATGAGGGAAAGGAAGAATGGATTTGGAAGCCGAGGGGACTGCTATTGTGTTTTATGAGCCAAGGTAAAACCTGGGATGAATCAGAAGCAGTTTATAATGGTTAAATGATTTCTGATCTGCTGGGATCAGTTTCTATAACACCATTAGTATCTCAGTATCAGCGTCCCTAATTCTGAGATGTCTTTTTGGCCAGTTGTGAAGATAAAGGCAATAATTACTTTGATTCAGGACAAGAAATGTGGGAAATACAGGAAAGTCATCAACTTATAATAGTTCATTTAGTGACCATTTAAAGTTACAATGGCACTGGAAAAAGTGACTTATGACCATTTTTCACACTTAACAACTGTATGATCAAAGTTTATACAACTGGGCAACTGAGTCATATTTATAACCGGTGCATTGTCTCCCGGGGTCATGTAATCACCTTTTGCAACCTTTTGACAAGCAAAGTCAGTAGGGAAGCCAGATTCCACTTAACAACTGTGTTATTAACTGACTAACTGCAGTGACTCAGTTAACCTTTCTGTGGCAAGAAAGGTTGCAAACTGGGGCAAAACTCACTTAACAACTGCTCAGTTAGCAACAGAAATTTTGGGCTCCAATTATGATCGCAGGTAGAGGATTACCTGTACTCGCTTTTCTCTGATCAAAAGTAGTTTCAAGAAATGTCTAAATGACTGAGGCCATATTACTGTGGAAGAAATAGCCTGAAGTTCCCCTCCTCAATTTTCCTTTGACCTTTACATAAAGGAATTCAGCCATGGAAAAGTCAGTACAGATACTAGTCCTGAACTTACAACCACAACGGAGCCCAAAATTTATATTTTATATATGAAACTTTTGTCAAGTGAATTTTATTGCCCCATTTTATGACCTTTTTTGCCACAGTTGTTAAGTGAATCATGGCACTTGTTAAGGTAGTAACATGGTTGTTAAGTGAATCTGGCTTCCCCATTGACTTTGTTTGTCAGGAGGTCACAAAAGGGGATCACGTTCCTGGGACGCTGCAACCGTTATAAATTTGAATTGGTTGCCAAGTGACTGAATGTTGATCACGTGACCACAGGGGGATGCTGCAATGATTGTGTGAAAAACAGTCATAAGTCACTTTTTCTAGCGCCGTTGTAACTTTGAACAGTCGCTAAACAAATTGTTGTAAGTCGAGGACTTACCTGTATATACATGCTTGTTTTTTCCTGTTGCTTTTTCACCATAACACACAAATAACCACCATTCCTTGCTTTTTTCTAATGCAATTAGTTTATTGCTTTTCTTCTGGACATCTTTCCTATTTCAGAAATGCAGCTTGCGTGCCTTTTCCATGTGCACGTGTTAGGGAGGGGAAGAAATACTTACAAACCTGTCCGTGGTTTTACAAAACATCCTGCATGGTGCTGTGAAAAACAAACAAACAAACAAACAAGCAAGCAAGCAAAAAAAACAAACCAAAAACACAGAGAGATCATTACTGGAGGTGTCAGCTAGAATCCAGCTGTCTCTTTGCCAAATCATTTTTTGAGCAATTTCATAGTGTCAAAGGGGCATTTTTTGCAGGCTTAATGAAGTTTGCACAGGAATAAATAATTTCAAAGCAAATGTTAGCATACCATTTCTGTAACTGGAAAGTAGGAGCTTAAAAGGGAGCTAATTTTGTTGTTCCTGAGACAACTGCTTCATGCAATAATATAAAAAGGAGATCAGATGCAGCGAGAGGCTTCTGATCAAAGACATACAGAAAGGAGAGTCTATGGGGAATTTTCTCTGCTACTCTCAATTCGTTCTCTGAACCCCATTTCTCGTTTAAAGATGCTTAAGAAGATTATTATTTTCACCTTTTGTTAGCCTCTTCTATTTATCTCCCTAACCTATTCCTTTATTTCTGTGCAGGTGTAATTTAGTCAAGGCCTCACCTGGTGTAAATTAACATGCTTAATTCAGATTACCTCTTGGTGCCATGGCTGAATAACATCCAACAACATCTCCATTAGGAAGAAATGGCCACTGACCCACAATCCTTGCTGTAATTAAAAAGTATTCATTTTCAGATCTTTGCTGGAGTTGTCATTGGGCAAGAATTTGAAACTCTACAAATAGGTCTCTAAGCTGTTGCTTTATTCTTTTATTCTAATTAGCTTCCCCTGGATAAAAACCTCGCCTGACATAGAACAATATTAAGAACAGGGTAGATTGTTCTTCTCAGAATCTCATTTCAGCAATTAAAACATGATCAGCTTTTTTTCCAAGAAGTTCCTGGCACTGAGGGGTTTAATCAGCAGCTCCAGAATCTCATCCAAGTCAGCCTTGGAGAGATGTCATGGTCTTATTTTCCAGGCTTGATGGAGAAATTTGCTATCACCAATATGAGAATTTTTACATTGATTAACTAAATGTTATTCATTTTACCTCTGCACTCATAATGTTTATATTTTCTCTCTCCATCATTATCTAGTCTAGATGATGGGCATAAATTATTCTCCAGATGTATTGGACTTCAGTTCATATCAACCTCAATTACCATGGTTTACATTAGTAAGCCTGCCTGATTTAATCCATAATCCTTCCTAGTCTTGTCATATCCCTGTTTTCACATCAACATAACCCATAAAGCCACTGTATTCTAATCTCCTATATCTCTCTACCTCCTCTCTTCTCTATCCACTAAGCAATATACAGTTCAAGTAGTCCTCAACTTACAAACATTTAGCAACACTTCAAAGTTACAATGGCACTGAAAAAAAGTGACTTACAACTGGTCCTCACCCCTTAAAACCATTGCAGCATTCCCCATAGTCATGTGATAAAAAATTCAGGCAGTTGACAATCAGCATGAATTTAGGTCAGTTGCAATATACCAGGGTCATGTGATTGCCGTTTTCAACCTTCCCTGCAGGCTTCTGACAATAAGGGGAGTTGGATTCGTTTAATGTGACGGAATGTAGTAGGCTGGATTCCCAGGAGGGAGGGGTGCATTCAGAGGAATAAGAGACAGAGAAAATTGGTGAAGACATCCCTTCCTTAATACTTCTCAGAACGGTGGCAATATGGTTAGAATGCAGTACTGCAGGCAAATTCTGCCCATTGCCAGGAGTTCGATCCTGACCGGCTCATGGTTGACTCAGCCTTCCATCCTTCCAAGATCAGTAAAATGAGGATCCAGATTGCTGACATTTGTAAACCATGCAGAGAGTGCTGTAAAGTACTATGAAGCGGTATATTCTGTAAATCTTAAGTGCTATCGCTATTGCTATACGGTGCATGCAGAGACTAGAGTGCTTTAATTTGGCAATATTCTGTCTATAGGTGTAGAATAATGAAGAACTCAGCTTAGTAGAATCACCACATGCCTTTCTTGGGTTTCGGGCTTGATATTTAATGGCCGCATGATTCACTTAACAACTGCAGTGATTTGCTTAACAACTGTGGTAAAAAGGTCATAAAATTGGGTGTGATTCACTTAAACAATTGATTTACTTAGTAACAGAAATTTTGGTCGCAGTTGTGCTTGTGAGTCAAGGACTACCTGCGTTCAATTTACAATTCAGACATATGCAAGTTTAGTCAAAAGTTATTTAGTTATTTACAGAAAGCTATTGTTGCCACAATCCTCACTCGATCAGCAACTGATTTGATCCATTAAAACTGACCTTTTATCCTTGATCTTTTTTATTGTTTATATGTTCAGTATTTATATAGTCTCCTCCTATTAAATGCTGATATACAATTGCTTTAAACCTCTCTGAAGTTTATGCTCAAGGATTAATTTTTTTTCCTCTGTCTTTCTAGCTATAGAGTTCTTAAGCCCATTAACTTCAAAGAACAATGTCAAAAAATAAATAAATACCACAACATGAGTGAGAGACAATATATCAAGGGAAGCATCAAACACAACAGAAGACCTGCTTAAGTCAAGCTGATTTTTATTTCTCTGCTTTAACAGTAAGATAGCCTCATTGGAGTGACTTGGGTTTAAGTGATTAAGAATTTACAGGCAATGTGCATCTTTCCACTCAAAAAAATGTTTTTCCCTCATCAAACTCAATTATTTTGGTTGGTTTTATGTTATTACTGTTTCAATAGGAAGGAAACCTGTATTTTTAAAAGATATTGCATCAGCTCAAATTAATTATGTCTTACAATGCATGTAAAAAAGAGGCAGATTCTGTTCACACAATCATGGATGACATTTTTGAAACCCCAGTATTTGCTCCAAAGTAACTTCTGTTTACACAGCTTCATTATGGCCCTGAATTGTATCTTTTCATCTGCAGGAAAACATTTTAACACCTATCAGTGACTCTCTAAGAGAATCCAGTGTGATATTCAGCTTTAAACTGAGAAAAATATTATATATTATTATATTTTTCTTTTTAGACAGTAAAAAGACAGTAATTCTGTAACATGTGAGGGGGAGAGATCAGTTCATACATTAGCTTTTCCCATTTGTCTTTATCACCTCATTCCCATTTCTTATGACCCCTTTTACAATTTCCTCATTAGCTGCTACAGTGCTTAGAAATCATGACAGCTCTGAAAGGTGCCTGAATTCATATGAAGCCTCTCAGAGAACAAACCAACTTCCTCTCTGGAATATTTAATGTACTGAATTTCTTCACGTGACGGCAGTAGAATGACTGATGTTATTTATCTTGGGCATCGTATGAATTTGTCGGAGGATTTTGTCTTCGTAACTTCAAACACAAACCATTGCTACAATGCAGATCTCACATTCTTATGGAATCACACAGATGAACAGATAGTTTTAGGACTGGGCCTAAGTATGAAATGTAAGATGGCACATGCTCTCAGACCATACACTGAAATGGATTTCAAGATGGCTATGGGGAGATTTTCAAATTTCAGGGTGCCTCTAAGGTGAAAAAAATAATTTCTGTGAGACCACCACACCCTCAATCTGATTTTATTTGGGATAGGGTTGGGCAGGAAATTAATATACCAACTACTTTTAATAATTAAACTGTAATCTATCATTTAAGGTTGTCTAGATGTTGCTGAATTGCGATTCCAAGTAATTCCAATCAGTTTTAATTAATCAAGTGTGGAGTTCAGCATCATCAGAAAAATCACAAACTGTCCAGAATAGAGAGTCTTCTAACAAAGCTCCAAATGACCAAGAAAGTCTAATTTATTCCTACCTCTCTGCTATCCCTGGTCATGGTTCTGACTCTTTTGCTATTTGGAGGCACAAGTAGGTATATGTGATTTCTCTTTCCATCCTTCTCTCAATTTTTGACAGATATCCCAGGCAGGCGCTTTGCAGATCACTTCTTTTTCCTTAGCTTCTGTTGAGTCCCCAAAAGGCTTTTTCCAACTCTTGCCTTTGGGAACAGCCTGACTGCCTCTCCCCTAAAAAGCATCCAAGTACATCAGACTTGGATCTTCGCTAGGATTTTTGTTCACCCTTTCCATGGGCCCTGGATGAGGAATACTGCTTGTGATTGTCTCTGAGCTTTCTCCCCCTATTTGTTCTTTCTAGATCTTATTTTAGGGAGGGAAGGGACTCTTTTTCACAACACTCAGTTCTCTTGAGTCCGAGTATGAAACTGTTCTATCCCAGCCTATTGCCCTCCTTGTTAAAGGCACAAGAACCAAACCCCTGTTGATACAATAGGCTGGAGACTTTAAAACAAAACAAACCCTTTTTAATATGGGTGACGAACCTGTCAAATAGTCCAAAACACAAACAGCAAAACTCAAGTCCAAAGGAAGGAAATAGTCCACAGGAAACATGATGCAAACAGAAGAGTAGTCACAAACAAGACAAACACCAGGATTCCAAGAAGCACTTTGCAAACGGTTGCCTTCAGCAACCAGCACCGCCCACACCTCCACTTTTTATACAGCAGTCCCAAGGCGTTGCCTCTCATTGCCTTCTCCTGTTACTCTGGAGTTGCCATATTGACTGCTGCTGATTTACTCTCGCTAATTGATGATGTGTGTGGGCATCAATGAGCAAATCCATCAGGTGTGAGTCCTCCGAGTCTGACTCATTCTCCTCACACAGCTGAGCTTCATCAGGAACACAACTGGAGGGCCCAGGCTCTGCATCAAACTGTGAGTCCTGTAATTCATCAGAGCCTCCCTCTGCCCCTGATGGCCCTTCAAATGCCTCCTCCATCTCCTCCTCAGGTTCCTCAGACTCCGCTATTGGGAGCACAGGCTGGGATGGAATCACAACAGAAACATGTGAAGGGGAGAAACTATACATTCCTTGCTCCTCCTCCCAGTTCTCCTTTGCAAAGGAGGAAATGAAGAGGACCTTGAAAATAAAGAAACCAAGTGACTAATATCTACAATATATGGGAATGCATCACTGCCAACCAACCACTAAGACAAAATCCCAGCCTTGGTTGCATCATTGTAGCTTTAGCATCCTCCTGGTCATGTGGTGGGAACAGGAATGCTGTGGCATTATTGTTCTTTCTCAAGCCACAACTCTCACAAACAAAAGGAACGGTATCTGAGAGATGGCTACAGAAGTAGAATTCCATCTGAACTGTCTTTTTCCTCACCCAGTCAGGGTTGGGGAAGGGGAACGCAGAAAAAGGGGGGAGCTGTGCCTGTCTCATTTTATTCCTCCTTTAGATTAGATTAGATTAGAATAGAATAACTTTATTGTCACTTTAAATGAACACCAATCAGCATACATTAAAATGAGATTTTGTTGCATGCATATACCCATATACCCACACATATATGACCCTGAGAAACAACGCAGTCTAGTTTGGATGTGTACATATATATGGCGAGAAAAATGAATCTTCCGATGGCATAGGGAGCAAAGCTGTTACAGAATCTGCTAGAAATACTTCAAAACCTCCTCCCAGAGGGGAGCAATGGAAACAGATTGTGAAATGGGTGTGTCGGTGTCCTTTCTCACCTCTTAGGAAACTCCAACCTTTCTTGCAGATAAATGTTAGGTACAAGCTTCTGCCAGGGAAGAAGTTATAAACACAAGGGGCACTTTTGTGGGGAAAAAAAGATCCTACTACAGACACATTTCATATATTCATAGCAGAGATGGCTAACCTGACTGTACTGATTAAAGAAAATAATACAAATGCTTTTATTGCCACGTGGAAACTGCTTCTAGATTTTGTGCTTGAGGTAGGGAAAAAAATGAAATTTTGATTTTGGGCTTTACCAATTAGATAGATTTGATGTTACTGAAATGTCTAGTTTATATTATTTTGTAAAAGTAAAGAAGTTGAGGTTTATAATAATAATAATAATAATAATAATAATAATAATAATAATAATAATAATAATAATTGTGCGATGATTGATAATAATAATAATAATAGTAGTAGTAAAGTTGGAAGGGACCTTGGAGGTCATCTAGTCCAACCCCCTGCTCGGGCAGGAAACCCTACACCATTTCGGACAAATGGCTGTCCAGTCTCTTCTTAAAAACTTCCATTTTGGAGCATTTACTGCTTCTGGAGGCAGGCTGTTCAACTGATTAATTGTTCTCACTGTCAGGAAGTTTCTCCTTAGTTCTAGGTTGCTTCTCTCCTTGATTAGTTTCCACCAGTTGCTTCTTGTCCTGCCTTAAGAAGTCGGAAGTCGATGCCTTTTTTTTCTTTTTTTTTCTCCTCACCTCACTTCTCTACTCCTTTCCCTTCCCCATTTTTCCTGCTATTTACTTTTATATTTCCATTCTACTGTATATTATAAACTAATAAAGCTTTGAGTGACTGTAACATTTCATACATTTTCAGAAGCAAATCAGAACTCTTTTGAAGATCAACACCAAGGTTATAATGAAGGGAAAGGAAATGGCTGCCCTTTCACTAAAGCACTGTTCTACTGGACCATATTACAAATCTACATCATCCCTTTTCCACCAGCCAAAGTTCAACAGTTGCTCACATGCTCTGGAGAGGGGAGGAGAACGATTTAGTCCTCCCTACCTTGAAAAAGGATCATAGCAACAGATTTGGCAAATCCCTATGTCAGGTCTAAGCAAGTTAGTGCTGTTCAGATTAGACCAGAGGTGGGGAACTATGGCCCTTTTATGACTTGTGGACTTCAACTCCCAGAATTCCTGAGCCAACATGGCTGGTTCATGAATTCTGGGAGTTGAAGTCCACGAGTCATAAAAGAGCCATAGTTCCCCATCCCTGGATTAGACCATCTATTCCAGGGGTGTCAAACTGCCGGCCTATGGGCCAGACGCATCATCTGGAAGCCATGCCCACCCCATTGCTGGCAATGGCAAAACCGTCCTGATACATTGACCGACATCACATGACGTTGCGAGTTTGATATGTCTGATCTATTCTATCTGATGTCCCATCAGCTAATTTCCAACATTTTCTTCCAATGCACAGTTCTTCCCTTCCATGTGCAGCTTCCTGTTACAATGACTGACAGTTCACTGGCTCCCAATAAAACACACTTTTGACTCTCGCAACCAAATTTCAAATGTAGCACTGGTTTAATGGATGACTGCCTGCCTCTCCTGATATTCAAGTTTTTTTTATTACCTGGCCATAAAAGTGTCCAATAAACAAAATTCCATTTTTATCCAGCAAGAAGCTATATTGACATTGAAGACTTCTGAACGCTGCAGAGTAAAAAACAAATTGCACCTTTTAAATAAAGATCAGGATCTTTTCCCCCCCTTATGATTATTCCCCCATGAAATATGGTCTCTCCTGCTCCAACAAGGATATCTGTCTCTTGGAGATGAAATGGACAAAACAGCATCAGGTTCTGCATGTAGAAAGCAAGTGTTAATTGTAAATGAGGGACTACACAAAATGATAATGAGCCCTGAACTTTGACTTGTGTAGGCTTTATTTCCGCATGATGATATTTTCAAGTCTCATTTGCAAACTTATGATGGCCAGATAAAAAAAGTAATTACATGCATAATTTATATGTATGTTTTCCTTTTTTTTTATTGCAGGAGTTAATTTTACCAGGATGGTGCAGGGGAAAGAAATTTATGACACATCTAAAAAGAGCATTTCTAAGCAGCTTCTGGCAAATATATTCAAGCAGAATCCAGCAAGGTTAAGAACCTCTAATTTACATTGACTTTAGCAGGAGAAAGGGATTTAAACAGGTGCTTTGTTCACTTACTGGAATCTGTATGTCTGAAAAAGGCTGAACATTTGGTAAGCCAGGGCCCTTAAATTGTATAGGGCCTCAGAAGCACAAAGCTGTACAAGCAGTCCTCGACTTACAAAAGTTCATTTAGTGACCGTTCAAAGTTACAAGGGTCCTGAAAAAACTTACTTATGACTATTTCTCATACTTAAGGCCATTGTAGCATCCCCATGGTCACATGATCAAAATTTGGACGCTTGGCAACTGACTCATATTTATGGCGGTTGCAGTGTCCTGGGATCATGGGTTTCCCTTTTGTGAACTTCTAACAAGCAAAATCAGTGGAGAAGCCAGATTCTATGTTACTATCTTAATAATTGTAGTGATTTACTTAACAACGGTGGAAAGAAAGGGGGCAAAACTCACTTAACATTTATCTCACTTAGCAACAGAAATTTTGGGCTCACTGTCTATCTTCCTGATGGTGTGGGCACACACAAATATACTCACGCACAAACATAGTCATACACCCACAGATATTGTGAATCATAGAATCATAGGGTTGAAGGGGACCTTGGAGGTTTTCTAGTCCAACACTCTGCCCAAGGCAAGTGTCCTTATACAAATGGTTTTCCAGTCTATTCTTGAAAACTTCCAGCGATGTTGTAACACAGGGAGGCAAGCTGTTCTATTGATTAATTGTTCTCACTGTCAGGAAATTCCTCCTTATTCCCAGGAATATCTTGACTATCCCTTTGATGAGCTTCCACCCACTGCTTGTCCTGCCCTTAGCTGCTACGGAGAATAAATCAACACTCTCTTCTCTGTGACAGCCCTTCAAGCATTGGAAGACTGCTATCATGTCTCTCCTGAGTCTTGTCCTCATTAGGCTAAACATACCTAATTCTCTTCCTCATTCAGCATATCATTTAGCCTCAAGATTAGCCTCTTTGTTGCTCTTCTTTGCACTTTCAATAGGGCCTCAGCATCATCTTTTTTAAAAATCATGGTGACCAGAACTAGATGCAGCATTCCAAGTGTGGTCTCACCAGCGCAATATAAAGTGGTCATATTACTTAACATGATCTTGATGCTAACCCTCTGTTGATGCAAGCTAGACCCACATTAAGTTTTTTTGGCAGCTGCAGTACCCTGCTGACTCATATTTAAGGGGTGATCCACCAGGACACTAGATCATCTCACATTACTAGTGTTGAGCCAGTTACCTCCTATTCTACACCCATTCTCCTATTCTATAGCTATGTTTTTCCTGCCTAAGTGCAGGACCTTATTTTTCTCACCACTGAACTGCATCTTGTTAGATAGGGCCCAGTGCTCAAGATCCTTCTAAATCTTGAGTCTATTTTCCAAAATATCAGCAATTCCCCTCAGTTTGGTGGGGAATTCCCCTTCTATCCCTTATCTAGATCATTTATAAAGATGTTGATGAGCACCGGACCCAAGGTAGAACCTTGAGGTACCCCACTCCATGTAGATATAACTCTCTAGTTCCCTCCTCTACCTTTTGGGAAATAAAATTGCAAGCTAGACACATCAGGAACCTGTTTGATCTCCCACTCCATGCAGACTTTGTTCCCTAGTTGATGTCAGGGTAGTTATTGCAATGGTATGTTACCTGCATTATGACCTGATTCTTTTTTTGTCTTCTTCCTATAGTATATCAGGCACTCATATCAAGGAAACCTCAAGAGCAGTGGTTCTCAACTTGTGGGTCGGGACCCCATTTGGGGTCGAACGACCATTTCACGGGGGTCGCCAAACAACGCAGTCCGCCATTTTTTCCCCTTTTCCTTAGCTGTGCTACTCCCTTTTATTCTATTGGCTTTTGAAAGCCAATAGAATAGACTCTCTTGAATAGAGTCTAATTCTATTGGCTTTCAAAAGCCAATAGGAATTGTCCAGGCTGTCTCTGCCCTGCTGAGCCCACCAAAAGTCCCATTCTGCAAACGGTGCTGCACCAGTTGAGTAGTCCTCGACTTATGACCGGTTGAGTAGTCCTTGACTTACGACCGGTTGGGGGTCGCGGCATTAAAAAGGTTGAGAACCACTGCTCAAGAGGAAGGATAATGAAACATGCACCGGATCAAATCTCTACTAATAATGATTGGTGGGGGGAACTGAATCATAGAACATAGAATATAGAATAATGGAAGGCACCTGAAAGTCTTCTAGTCCAACCTCCTGTTCAAACAGGAGACCCTATACCATTTCAGACAAATGGTTGTCCAGTCCCTTTTTGAAAGCTTTCAGTGACGGAGCACCCAAAACTTCTGAAGGGAAGCTATTCCATTGGTTGATTGCTCTCACCATTAGGAAATTTATCCTTAGTTCTAAGTTGCTTCTCTCCTTGATTAGTTTCCATCCATTGTTTCTTATCTTGCCTTTTGGTGCTTTTGAAAATAGTTTGACACACTCCCCGCCCTCACCTTTGAAGGAGACCCTCAAATATTGGAATCTTCCTGAATGTTTCCAGATAATACTTGTGGTATTACTACCTAAAGTTCCTCTAACAAAGGAAACAGCACAACAGTGGCCACCCAAAACTTCTTATTTCTCAGGAAATGAGGTTCACAAATGGTAGGAAATATGCCATATTTGGGCACTTCAGAAGTCACTAATAGTCCAAATACTTGGTGGTAGAAAAAACAAATGCATTAATTCACTTGTGTTTCTCATGCAAAGAGCATCTCTCCTTCCTAAAAAAAAAAATCATATATAATAGGGCAGGAACTGTTCCATATCAGCTATAGCTTTCAAAGACCATGTCCTGCTGCCAAAGAGAATGGGGTTATCCTGAGTCCTGCAGACAAACATCTACACTTGGACTGGAACCTCCAATTGATGTCGCCCACAAGCTCTTCCAAAAAGTGCATTTAAATTCTCAGAAAGATAGTTTTGCTTTCCTGTGAAAAGATCACGGCACCTCAGGCGTTCCTCTCCTTGACTCACTTCATTATGGAACCCTTAATCTCTTCAATTATTAACTGTCATTTCCCCTCACGATGTGCATCCCCCTTCTGCAGGCATCAAAGACCTTCCTCATCGCTTTCCTTCCCTCCGTCCTTGCTTTTCATTCATTAATCTGTCATTTTCCATTTTGCTGAGTCGGTATTAAAATCTCCGTCCTCCGCTTGCAGTCGGCTTACCTACTTTCTCTGCCTCTTTGATTTGGAGGCCTTTTTTCCTCTACACTGACATTGCAAAAGGAGGTATCATCTTGAGATTTCGCTAAAGCATATTTCCCCCCAAGCTACCCTTGGATCTCACATCATCAACAAAATCTCCAAAGTCAAGCAATGACCTTGGAGGTGCAACATTTCTTGTGTCTCTGCTGTTTGACCAACTTTTGTCTAGGTTTCTATTCCAATTGTCTCCATAACCTGTCAGCCCTGAAAGGCTTTCTGATGCCTTCTGATGTCACTGAAATACCCCCAAATCCATTGAATGTCCTAGGAGTGGCTCACTAATTTTCCCAGGTTTTCATGAATTGTTTCTTTAGTGCCAATAAAAGAGAATATTTGTAGCTCAGGGTTGAAATGAGGGGTCCTTGGTGTTCTCTGAGCTTGCTTGTTTTCTTGCAGACATTTCATTACCCTAACTAAGTAATGCTAGTAAGGAGTGCTGTTTGCTGTCAGTTTATATTCTGGCATCTTGTCTGTCTGTCTGGGTGGGTGTTTCTTTAGTCCCAACAATCCAAAATATATTTTCCTTTATAGCTTCTCTCCTTCCTCCTCTAGCATTACATGCATGTATATATGTGCGTATAAAATAACAGCTAGTACAGCACAATATTTACCCTTTTGAGCTACAAAAGAATGTGCAATTAAAAGTATTTATTAATACATTTTGCAAGTTTATATGTGAGCCCTATATCTTTTGCAGTAATTTTCATGTGGATAGGGAAATACTAAAAGATTTATATGCCATCAAAGGCATATAATTTAGTAACAGATAAAAATCTAAATTAATGGAAGCAAACTAGTATTCCCAGCATGCGTTTTGAGTTTCAGTTCTTAAAGTTCCAGGTAGCATGGCTATGATAAAGAATCATGGAGATTATAGTCTAAAATAACTGTAGGGAACCAAGTTCCTACATTTTATTTCAAATTTAAAGACAAGTCCAGAATTCATGCACAAAATACAAAAAAATTCAGAATCCGGTGAAATTTATGCTTTGCTTGTCAAAGATCTCAGGTAAAAGATCTTTGTAAAGATGAAAAAGATTTAATATTTTACTACATTAATATATTCTGGGGTGGGATTATATTACTATGCATTCTTCAAAGAATGTACAAAGGGGTAGACATAAATGAATTGAAATAATTGATATTTTATCTAATTGTATGCATGTTTTTTTTCTGTATATAACAACAATAACCATATTCCCCCCCCCACACACACACACACATCTTCCAAAGCAAGATCAGTGAATATAGAACTTTGAAATCCACAAGAAAATAAGGTATGGAAAACTTAATGGAATATTGGTAAGTCGATCACTCTTTTGCCAGCACTTTGTGCTTGAAGTAGGTTACAGATGAGGCAGTTTAAACAATCAGAATGTTAAGGAATTATTAGAGCTTATTAAATGCTCAGCACTTACGAGTTCATTTAAAAGTGCATTACAGCTTTATATGAGCATAATCAGTTGGTTAACCATGTCTTACATTAAAAATATGACCATTATTAAATATATTTTATTCAAAAGACATCGCCAAGGAAAGAAATAGTTTGCCCTCATAGTAGCAGCAAAAGAATCAGATAAAATAATTAAAAGATGAGCAGGCAGCCCTCCCTGAAAGCAAAGGATGGAAATGAACTTCATCCTTCTTGATGTGGAAAGGAAAGGAGAGGAAAGGAGAGGAGAGGTCCAGGGGAGGATAGTAGAGTGGAGTGGAGTGGAGAGGAATGGAGTGGAGTGGGGTGGGGTGGGGTGGAGGAAAGGAAAGGAGAGGAGAGGAGAGGAAAAAGGAAAGGAAAGGAAAGGAGGGGAGGGGGCGAGGGGAGGAGAGTGGAGTGGAGTGGAGTGGAGTGGAGGAAAGGAAAGGAAAGGAAAGGAGAGGAAAGGAGGGGAAAGGAGAGGAAAGGGGAGAAAGGGAAAGGAAAGAAGGAAAGGAAAAGAAAGGAGAGGAGAGGAGAGGAGAGGAAAGGAGAGGAAAGGAAAGGAAGGGAGGGAAGGGGAGGGAGAAAGGAAGGAAGGAATAGGAAAAAGTAGTCTCAAAGCTTATACTTTTAGATAATACTTCACACTAAATATAAAATGCCAACATTTTCTCACTCTCACACTTCAAAGAAAGTAATTTTAGCAAGACAGTAATGGTAGAACGGAGGAAAAAAAACAGAACATCGGGCTGAAGGACGCTAGTTTGTTTAGCTCTTTCTATCTTACTTTCATTTCTAGAATGGTTAAGTACATTTGAGCAGTCACATATTCAAATAGGGAAGCTTGGAGAAAATACAATTACTTTGTATCGGAGTACACATACATTACAATAAAGGCTCCCTAATGGTAAAGTAAAAACCAGCCAAGACTGGAAATAATCTCCTTTGAAAGGCAGATGGAGTTTTAAAGGGTCACCCACCTTCTGAAGAAAACAGAAATTTACATGCAAAGCAATAAATAAGTGAAAATGTCAACAACCAAGACTGAGAATGGACTGGGGGGAGAGAGAGAGAGAGAGAATTGGAGCAGAGAAGACTTCATTAGAATAAAACATGAGGAAAACTTCACCGTAGTTGGCAATACATACCTCCTTTGTGCCTTATTATTAACAGGGGCTGTTCACCTCTGTGACATTGGGTTGGTGGGCAGCTGTAGGGTGGCTATTACGTCAAACTGTGGAGGAGAGCTAGAGAATTTGGGGGGGGGGGCTACGGTGAACTAGAAAACATCTGGCCAGAGGTGATAGATTTAGAAATCATTAAACATTGAAAATCCTAGTACAGGTAGTTCTCAACTTATGACCACAACTGAGTCCAAAATTTATGTCGCTAAGTGAAACATTTGTTAAGTGAGTTTTGCCCCATTTTATGACTTTTCTTGGCACATTTGTTAAGTGGATTACCACAATTGTTAGGTTAGGGACACGGTTGTTAAGTATATCTGGCTTCCCCATTGACTTTGTTGTCAGAAGGTCACAAAAGATTATCACATGAGCCCGGGACACCACAACCATCATAACTATAAACCAGTTGACAAGCATCCAAATATAAATCACATGACCATGGGGATGCTGTGATGGTCAAATGTGTGAAAAACAGACATAAATCACTTTTTTCAGTGCTGTTGTAACTGTCACTAAATGAACTGTTGTAAGTTAAGGACTACTTGTAATTGGTCAAGAAGAAAGGTAATGTTAGTGCTTGGAAAGATCCTAAAGCAAGACATACAGGTGTTGTGTTGTAGAGGCTAGTGGGCTGATGTGAACTTCTAAAAGCGTACCACTCACAAAATGGCTATCATGGGACAGTTGTATCCAGAAACAAAACACCCCTTTACCACAGACAAAATATTGAGGAGCAGAAAGTTCAAACCCAGATTTTGGTTTTTAATGCCTGCTTGGTTTTATGGGTTTTCTATTTTTAAATTTAATGAAATTTCCTTTTTTTCTATTCATTGTATTATATTGTATGCATTAAATAGGTAAAAATAGCTTCATTTAAAACTGATTTATTGCACTTTCTTTAAGCTGGTATTTTTGTGTAGAATCTGATTTTGCTTGTTTGTTTTTAGTGTGAAATCTTGATTAAAAAATCCCGCTGGCAATTCTGACAATAAGTAAAAATAATTTAATTTAAGACTGATTTGTTTTTTGTTACCTGGGGTTTTTGTGTAGAATTTAATAATTTTAAGCACAAAACCTTGGTGTTTTTTTAAAGAAACCTGCAGGCAATCCTGTCAAGAAGGCTTCTAGTCATGTTCCCTAGTAAGAGTTAGTACCAAATTACAGAGGAATTGGTAATAGCCAAATGTTTCCCTCAATATTTTTGGGCAGTATAGAGGTTAAGGAGGTGGGCTAGACTGGGGAGATCTATGTTCAACAGTGATCTCCTATGCCGTGGAAGTTCACTAGATGATTTTGTTACTTCCTATCAGTTCAATCTACTTCATTATGTAGTTGTTTGGGGGATAAAATAAGGAGAAATCTGTGTTTGTCACCCTGAGCCTCTCAAGGAATGGTGGAAAAAATATAAATCAATACTAGAAAAACTATGGTCTATGAACATTTATCACATTTTAGTGGAGAATCAGTTAAGCAAGTATACATTTTTATTTGTGCTTGAAAAGAAATGAAATGAGGAAAAGAAATGAAACATAATTCAAAACCCAACAAATTAACTTTCCCAGCTTTTTTTTTTATTTACAGCTCCTCCTGTGATTATTCCGTGTGTATGCATTCATCACAACCTAACTTGAATTGCATGAAATTTGTTGTAGAAATTGTGGAATCACAGAGAAATTATATCTCTGTCATATCTCATGATAGAATAAATATAGTGCCACAAGAAATTCTTTGGAGCTGTGAAGTTGACATAGTTTTTTTTTTTATTCCAGCTGATCATTTCATTTATTTAACAATCAAGTGGGCTTGCCATTCTTGGCCATCAGTTTGAAATTGTTAAATGAAGTAAGGAAGACAACTTTCTATGGCATGATGAAAAGGGGAGAGAACATCAAGAAAAGTATTGCTTTCAATAGAAGCATGAGTAATGTAACCTGAATAACACATATTGTGAGTTGAAAGATAGCTCCTTGCGAATATAAATCCTCCATGACTTGAGGAGGCTGAGTAATATTTTGAGGGGAAGGAACACATCTTATCCATTGTCACAGTGACAGCCCTTGCTTCAGTTGTAAGAATGCAAAGCAATTGAAACTGGGGCTAAAATCAAAGGAATCTATACAAAAATAGATACCCTGTTTATCTGAAAAGCCCTAACCCAAGGGGTGTAAACTGCCGGCCCACGGACTGGATGCATCATAGCGAAACCGTGCCTACCCCATTGCCGGAAATGGCAAAAAAATCACGATGCGTCGTGACATATCATGTGACATTGTGAGTTTGACACCCCTGCCCTGACCAGAAAATAAGCTCTAGCAAGATTTTTCAGGATGCTCGGAATATAAGTCCTACCTTCAAAATAGGCCCCAGTTAAGATTGTCAGCCAGACGGATGAGTTTAGTACCGTATTTTCTGAAAACAAGATCTAACTGGAAAATAAGCCCTAATGTGTTTTTGGAGGAAAAGTTAATATAAGACCCAGTCTTATTTTGGGGGAAATATGAGTAATAACCACAGAAATTTGGTCGACTTCTATACCCATAATATTTACTTATTTACCAATTTTATGGACTGCCCAACTCACATGCAGCGGTTTAGAACGTTAAAAATTCACAACATAAAAACCACATACAAAAACATACCCCAACGGCAGCAGCAACACAATCAAATCAACCACTTGATCAGCTCCATCCCCATTCACAGTCACCAGGCCTGCTGACAAAACCATGTCTTCAGGGCCTTTCGGAAAAGCAACAAGGTGGGGGATCAATTGTACCTCCAGTACTTACTTACATCAGATTTCCTGGAAAAGAATTTTTTGTAGAGAATGTTCCAGCATTTATAACTAAGGAGAAATGGCATGACTAAGAAGCCTTAATGATAGTTAGATCTAAAAGGAAATAAAGCTAAAACTATTAATAGGTCTATGTTTTCTTTGAGAACACTTTTCTTAGCCATGCTATTTCTTCTTAGCCGTGCCATTTCTTTCATATTAATGGTGTTTAGAGCAAAAAAAAAAAAAAAAAACTAGTGTATTGAAAGGCTTTTAGCTCAAAGTAACATCACCAATGGCAACAAAGTATGGGAATAGTAGTAAAAAAAAATGTCTGAAGGGCAACCAGTTGACTACTTCCAGTTCAGAATGAGTATAGGATCGGTGTTTATAAGTTTATCTCTAAAGCCAAGAAATTCAGAACTATTATCAATTGCAGAATGCAAGCATTATTTGCTAATAAAAGAAAACGTAGGGAAAGATTCTTATCTAAACATATCTGAAGCTGGAGAGATTTTACTACCTAGAGTATAAAATTGCAGCTTTATTAAGGACTTAGGGATGCAAAGAAGATCACTCTGGATCTTTCACTATGTCTCATCTCTGAACTGCTGTGTCTTATAGTAAGTAATAATAGTAAAGTTGGAAGGGACCTTGGAGGTCATCTAGTCCAACCCCCTGCTCGGGCAGGAAACCCTACACCATTTCGGACAAATGGCTGTCCAGTCTCTTCTTAAAAACTTCCAGTGTTGGAGCATTTACTGCTTCTGGAGGCAAGCTGTTCCACTGATTAATTGTTCTCACTGTCAGGAAGTTTCTCCTTAGTTCTAGGTTGCTTCTCTCCTTGATTAGTTTCCACCCGTTGCTTCTTGTCCTGCCTTCAGGTGCTTTGGAGAATAGCTTAATTCCCTCTTCTTTATGGCAGCCCCTGAGATATTGGAACACTGCTATCATGTCCCCCCTTGTCCTTCTCTTCGTTAAACTAGACATACCCAATTCTAGCAACCGTTCCTTATATGTTTTAGCCTCCAGTCCCCTAATCATCTTTGTTGCTCTTCTCTGTACTCTTTCTAGAGTCTCAACATCTTTTTTACATCGTGGTGACCAAAACTGGATGCAGTATTCCAAGTGTGGCCTTACCAAGGCATTGTAAAGTGGTATTAATACTTCACGTGATCTTGATTCTATCCCTCTGTTAATGCAGCCTAGCACTGTGTTGGCCTTTTTGGCAGCTGCAGCACACTGCTGGCTCATATTTAGGTGATTGTCTACTAGGACTCCGAGGTCCCTCTCACAGTTACTACTATTGAGCATGGTGCCACCTATGCTGTACTTGTGCATTTGGTTTTTCTTGCCTAAATGTAGAACCTTGCTTTTTTCACCATTGAATTTCATTTTGTTAGTTAGTGCCCAGTGTTCAAGTCTGTCCAGATCCTTCTGTATCTGAAGCCTGTCTTCTGGAGTGTTGGCTATTCCTGCCAGCTTGGTGTCGTCTGCAAATTTGATGAGTTCCCCATCTATCCCTTCATCCAAGTCATTGATGAAGATGTTGAAGAGTACTGGGCCCAGAACAGAGCCCTGGGGCACCCCACTACACACTTCCCTCCATATAGATGCAGTTCCATTGAGGACCACTCGCTGAGTACGGCCGGTCAGCCAGCTACGGATCCATCTGGTGGTGGTTCTGTCTACCCCACATTTTTCTATCTTGTCAAGTAGTAGGTTGTGATCTACTTTATCAAATGCCTTACTGAAGTCCAAGTAAATTATGTCCACAGCATTCCTCTGATCCACTAATTTTGTCACTTGGTCAAAGAATGCAATAAGATTTGTCTGGCATGATCTATTTTTGACAAACCCATGTTGGCTTTTAGTAATGACTTTGTTTGCCTCTAGGTGTTCGTTGATTCGTTGTTTGATTATCTTTTCCAGGATCTTCCCAGGTATTGAGGTCAGGCTGATAGGTCTGTAATTTCCTGGATCCATTTTTTTTCCTTTTTTGAGGATGGGAACTACATCAGCTCTTTTCCAGTCCTCTGGTAGTTCCCCTGTGTTCCAGGATCTTTGAAAAATATAGTTCAGTGGCTCCGATATCACATCTGCCAGTTCCTTGAGAACTCTGGGGTGTAATCCATCTGGTCCTGGCGATTTGAACTCATCTAGGCTGGACAGGTGCTCCCTAACCATTTTCTTGCCTATCTTAACTTGTGTTTCTGTTTTGTTTTTTATGGCACTATTTTTGATAGGTTGGTCTGTTTTTTCCCTTTGTGTAAAGACAGATGCAAAACACGAGTTAAATAGTTCTGCTTTCTCCCTGTTGTTTGTCACCTTCTTGCCACTTCCACCCACTAATGGACCAATCGTTTCCTTCACTTTTTTCTTGTTTTTTACATGTTGAAAGAAGCTTTTTTTGTTATTTTTGACTTTGGTCGCAAGCCTTAGTTCATTTTGAGCCTTGGCTTTCTTCACTTCATCTTTGCAGGCTCGGGCTATTTGCTGATATTCTGACTTAGTTATGTTCCCCTCTTTCCACTTTCTATACTTGTCCTTTTTATCTTTCAATTTGTCAGAGAGTTCTTTATGCAGCCATGCTGGTTTCTTTTGAGAGCTGTTATTTTTCCTCTTTGTTGGTATTGTGCTAGACTGTGCTTTTATTATCTCATTTTTCAAAATTTCCCAAGCTTCTTGAGTTGTTTTCCCCTTGAGGATTCTCATCCATGGAATCCTTCCCAAGCCCTCTCTAAGTTTATTGAAATTAGCTCTCTTGAAGTCCAAGACTCTAGTTTGACTGTGTTCTATTGGTTGTGCTTCTATAATGTTGAATTCTAATATTGCATGATCACTTCCTCCCAGGGTTCCTATGGCTTCAACACCGTCTGTCATTTCATCTCTGTTAGTGAGAATTAGATCCAAGATGGCTAATCCAGTAATGGGTGGATAACACCATCTTTATCACTGCTATACTCAGTAACATGGAAATAAGATTTCTGTATCTATTGGAAATATATAGGATAATGCTATGCATTCTGAGTATCATTCCTTACCTAAAAGTACCCTATCTTAGACATGTTTATAATTAGAAATCCCCTTTGGAAATATATCTAAACCAGTGATGGTGAACCTTTTAGAGACGGAGTGCCCAAACTGCAACCCAAAATCCACTTTTGCATCATCGGGTGCCGGGTGGGTGTGGCCCAGTGGGTGGGTGTGGCTGTGGTGGTAACAGCAAACTGGGTGGGACTAAAAAGTTCAATCAATCAATTCCAACTTTGCAAGATCTTTTTTTTCCTGTGAGAAGTTTAAATTGATTGATTGACTGAACCTTTTTTTTGTACATGGTGGCTGAGGCCTAAAGCAAAAAGGTTTTATAAAACCCAGCTGAAGGCCTAGGACTGGGTGATGGCACGTGTGCCCACAGAGAGGGCTCTGAGTGCCGCCTATGGCACCCGTGCCATAGGTTCGCCACCACTGATCTAAACCAATGTTGAAGAAAAATAGGGATAGTGGATCCTAAAGAAAATGGCTAATGGCTTTTTTCTTTCATAAGGAAAAAAATTTCTCTTTATTTGTTCTTCCTCTTGTTAAGAGTTTTATAGTGCATAAACACATTCCTTTTATGAAAAAACGTAATTCCACATGAAGTGTTCTAAGAATTGTAAATCAATGTATTTCTGATCTTAACAAGGCTGGGTTAATGAGGACAACCAGAAACTGTTTACTTATTGGATTTTCTCCCTTAATCCAGAGAATAACAGGGCTTTCTGAGTACATTACTATGTCAATAAATGAACAAGCAGTATAAGGTAAATACAACAAGAAACAGCAGAATGAATGAATGAATGAATGATGAATGAATGAATGAATGAATGAATGAATGAATGAATGAATGAATGCCAGGATTCACTGATGTTTCTGCTCCGCATCTCTGGAGAGGACCTTTAATAAGCAAGCCCCCACTTTGAGAAGACCTCCTATACTTATAGTCTCCCATTGCCCTCATTTGATAGGGTCATCAAAGATGACTCAAAGATCATTCAACAGAATAATATCTCAGCTGAGGGTGTGAAACCAACTTATATGAGAAGGTAGAATCATAATATGTGATCCTCAATTCTGTGTCTCATTCTTTAGGCCCACATTTGGCTTTCTATAGCTAAAAGCCAAAATATTTCTTTTAGCCAGTGATACCACAGAATGTACAATATCAGGGGAAAGAGTCAGAACTTCCTGTCCTGTTTTGCAAAAAATGAGATGTGGAGAGATTTAGTAAAATAAGGACAATGAACTTATCACCAATGGAAATGCATCTTTTTTTGTTTTCTTTAAAAGGGAAAAGACACTAATTTAATTTTGTAGTAGCCATTCCAATTCAGTAGTGCAGTTATGGGGAGATGAAAAAGACCAATACCATCTGTTAAATTTTCATTGTGATCCTTTTCAGCAATTACACATTCAGAACTAATGATGATAAGTGATGGGGTGAACCTCTGAATATTCTTTTTTTCTTCCTTTCTTCAATTGTATTTGAACCATTGCCAGATTTGCTTTGTTCATCTTTTTTTTCCTTTTCTAATATGCAAATATAAAATATAAAGTAATAAAGCAGTGAAGACCTTAATACTAAGCAATCAGCTTAAGTCTAAAAACTTTATTATACAACAAATTCTTTAACATGGTTTTTTAAATGTTATATTCAATTTTGGATAAAAAAGGTAAATAATCTTAATACTCATTAACAGTGACATTTTAAATCATAATACTGATTTTTTTTCCCTTCATTTTCAGTGGTCTAAATTATCTAAACATTAGACTGTTAATCTTTGAGCAATACTGCCAAACTACAAAAACAATATAATGTATTATAAAATAAGTGATGGTAGGAATTGAAACATATAACAAGATATAGATCTATTTTCCAAATGGAAGTTCCAATATTCCCACTCTGTTCCCAATCTGTGTTGTTGTATGAATATACATGTTTGTGAATAGTGTATATAATTATTAGTCTGTATCAATTAGAAATAATATAATACTCTTATATGCATAATATCTGTTTGAAAAATGGAAGAGGCGAAGGAGAAAGCTAATCACCAGATTTCAAGAACACAAGCTAGCGGTCAGACAAGGAGACCCAAATGCATTGGTAGCCTCACATTGCAATGAACAAGGGCATACATTTAATTTTACAGCTACTAAGATTGTTGGATGAGCAAGTACAAAAAGAGCCAGGGAAGTGATTGAAGTCTGGTAAATGGGCTCCTCGTCAGTCAACAGGAGTGCTGATTTACCACCAGCTTATCAAGTACTTAGGAGGGGAGGGGTTGGCAGCAAAAGGAAAGGAGAGCCAACAACTTAATAGCCAGCCATTAACACCCCAACCAACAACTAAAAAGCCGCACACAATGAGGCACTATATAAATACCAAAGACAATAGTCCAAAGCAAATAGTCTACTCTGCTAGAGAGAAATTCTCCAGCATGAGACCAAAAGTTCAGAAGACTAAACCTTTGGTCAGTGGTGGAATTCAAATATGTGAACAACCGGTTCTCTATGTGGATGCCACTTCTGGAAGTCCATTCTGGACCTGGGCAACAAAAAATTAGCTACTGGTTCTTGACTGACTGCAGATGAAGGAGACTGTATACTGCAAGGCTGTGAGATTTTCCATGCAAATACTTTTAATATATTTAACTGGGATTCCTTAAAAATTATTCTGATTGAGCATTTAGAATGTAGGAGAATAATCCTAGGACAATAGCTGAGAAGAGAGTCTGAGAGCTGTTTCGACGATGGCAAATTCCACATCTTTGAGCTAAATGTGGAATTCAGCATGTATGATTTTCCAAATTTCTTCAGTTGTTGAAGAGAAGAAAAAAAAGAAAGACAATATTATAAATGTAACACGTAAGGTTTCCTTCAAGTATAGACAGGTCCAGGTAGTTTTTTTCTTTAACACAGTATATAAATGGTTTAACACTGCTTTCTTATGGATTTTTTTCCACTCAATTTAGTAGTTTAATAAAGTTTTCTGGTAGTCTGCATTCCAAATATTAATCTAGTCAGACCTTGCTTAGATAGCAATCTATACTTGTATATAATAGGAGACTTCTGTTCATTCCTGCCCTATTTCTATAGAAAATGTTTTTCCCATGAAACCATCGACTATGCAGACAATAAGATGCCGGAATCACCGAAGAAGACATCGTGTCAAACACATAGAAGCAAAGTGTGTGGAGATAAAACCAACCCTGTGGTTGATTCAAGTGTTTTGCCCTTTCTCTTTTAAGGCTACCAATACCATTTTTCCAGTTTTCCCATCAAATGCATTGAAAACACTTTTAGAAGCATTTGCCTTTCAAACCTTCACCAGCAAAGCTTCAAGGAGAATTTTTTTTAAAAAATCTGATCATAGCAGGAGATGAAGGGATGCAGAAATGCCTTTGAGTGATCTGCAGGGTTTTGCTGTCAACAACTGTGTCAGCATGGTCCAAAGAGATCTATAGAACAGCTTTGGTCATATTCATCCAGTCCCCAAATGGAAAAGCTTCCACTGCATGAAGACAATCTTGCTTAATATATATGAATTCCCTTTTTTACTCAGGAGCTGAAATGTCAAATCATATTCCATCACTTTCTGCCTGACGATCAGCAGAAGCATACAAAACACAGCAAGATTTCAGTAAATGAAGAAAAATTATTTAAAATATCATTGCCAGGCCTTTGGTCAGCATTACCCTTTTTAGCACGCTGAGTCTTTTTAAGACTCTTGAGGTACTGCAGCAACCCTTACAATGATTTGTCCATCAAACTTTCTCCATTCAAGCCAGTGATCCAGTTAACAAAAATATGTGGGGAAGCATTGAAATAATTTTCAAACTACTTCATGAATTATTTGTACTGCGTGGAATGATAATGATTGATATATTTGATAACTTATACTGACTCACACTTTGAATGGGGTTTTCTATATTTGAGGATTGGTACCCATTGTGCCTCTGAGAAAAGATCTGTTAGCATATATAGGCTGAAACAAGATGAATCTATGAATATTTCATATTTATTTATTAGATTTTTATCCAGCTTTTATTATTTTATAATCATACATAAGAGAACATACATAATGCTTCTTCCTCCTATTTTTCTCACAACAAGTATCTTGTGAGGTGAATTGGGCTGAAAGAATGTAGCTGGCCCAATGAACTAAAAAAACATAAACATAAATATAAATATTAAAAATCAGAATCCATGAACACCAGTTGGCTGTCAAACAGCATGACCCAAAGTCCCTGATTACAAGTCAAACAACACTGGTTTGACTGGGACAAATCCAAAGTCATTGGTCATGCCAAAACTCATCAGGCAAGTTCATCAAAGCCTAGCATTCTACCAATGAGTCCATCAACAAACACATTGACTTAAAACCAGTGTACGGACCAATAGGGAAGTGGACCATCCAAACCACCAATCAATGACAGAACCGACCACCCCTCACCAGTTGAATCTGGTGCCTCACAACCAGTCAGAAGTCACAAGACCAGAATCAGCCTCGTGATTCAATCAGTCTTGTGATTCAACCAGTCACAAGGCCAACTGGCCACCCAGGACTTATATAAATGAACAAGACACTTCATCCAAAACCCTGCTGAAGTTGTTACCTAGTTTGGTAACGAAATATCCGGGAGCCAAACAGCAAGCTCAGGAGGACAAACCTTTGCCTAAACATAAATATTTATCAAACACTTTCTACATCAAGGATAATTATAGCAAGAAGAATCTGATCAAACATGCCAATATGCTACATTTGGATTCAAGAAATAGATTAAAGACACTACAAGAATTGCTTGTTGAAGATAAGGCTTGGGTGGTGAGGGTTATGTTGTGAAAGAGTGAACTGGCCAGCTGGAACAAATAGTCCTTCCTTTTCCCTCTGGGACCAGAGTTTTGGTGTTTAACCAGAGTCTCCAATGCCAAATCAGTCTGCAAATCAAACAAAACCAAATCAAGCCCACTGCTTGCAGCAGCCCAGATGCAGGGCTCTACAAACCTATTTACAAGTTTTTAAAGAGGCACAAAGGGTTTCACCTGAAAATAGTTTGCGGTTTGGCTACAAGAGCTGAAGACAGCAGGGAAGAGGAAAGATTTAAAGAGCTAAGCTACAGCTGAGCTAGGAAATACAGAACTTCAAATACAGAGGTAGAACCCTGTAGAAATATATAGATTAAATAAGATAAACTAGTTGTAAGCTTATAGTAATAAGAAGACAGCTGAATAAAAAGTGAAATAGAAGCAAGCAGAGAAATAGTATTAACTTTAAGGAATAGAAGTTCAATTTTGTGCAACAAAACAGCTTTTGTGGGAAAAGCAAATGCAGTCTATATTCTGTAACATATTAAGAGAAACTGCAGCATGTGGCCTTTAAGTCTTACATGTTGAGTTTTATATCCTTAGCATTTCTCTTTCTTTTCATGTGCCCATCATTTATGGGCACATGAATATTAACACATGGAATACTGTATAAATAATATTGATATTAACACAGGGAATACTGTAGCATTTGTCACATATTTTCACAGTACATCAAGTAATAGTCTATGAAGTAGAATGGAGAAATTTCATTAGATGCCAGATGTGGAGAGGGTATTTACATTAGTTGGTAGGTACATGACCATCATACCTATTTATTTCAGACTTACTTGGAGAATACTACAACTTTTAGTCAATTGCTGCTATATTTTTTCCATGTTGTAACACTCTTTTGAAAGATCTGTAATCCCAATTAATTTGGGGACCAATGTTAAAATATTATAACAACATAAGAGCCATGATGGATCAGTTTGATAATACACTTCTCTTGGCATTCTTTTGTCAGACAAGCTCACAGACAAGCACAGAATGGTTTTTTTAAATTCTTTCTGACAATGAAAGAACAATTTAACTTGCCATTGTTGACTTCTTAGAAGTAAATGCTCCTAAGGATAGTTAAGGATGCTGTCAACTCTACAACGAACCTGACTGCAACCATTTTTATCCTTCTAGATTGCCACAAGAAAGGAAGGGGGAAAAGGTATTTCTGGTATTCTAAACATGAGCAAATCTTGTGGGAACCAAAGTCATTCCCATACCGGAGGGGAGAAGGAGGATCGTTTAGTCAGAAAGCCCGCACAAGTTGTTCTATTGGATAGCATGAGTAGAGGCAGTGTGGGATTCAAATATGTGAATAACTGGTTCTCTGTGAGGATGCCACTTCCGGAAGGCCATTCTGGGCCTTGGCAACAAAAAATTAGCTACCGGTTCTGCCGAACTGGTGTGAACTGGCTGAATCCCACCATTGAGTAGAGGGGTGGGAATTGTTACATTGTATTACTTTGATTCTTGGGGGGGGAGGGAAAGTTTAGATCTGGTTTCACTTTTGACTGTGCCGATATTGTGTATCCAATAAACATGTTCTTTGAGGAATTCTCCTGCCTTGAAGTTCTGATTTATTTGGTCGGAACCTTGACAGATGCATATTGTTCTTAATATAGGTAGTCCTCAACTTACAGTCATTCATTTAGTGATCATTTGAAGTTGCAATGAGACTGGAAAAAGTGACTTATGACCATTTTTCACACTTATGACCATAGCAGCATCCCCATGGTCACACGATCAAAATTCAGATACTTGGCAACTGAGTCATAGTTATGACAGTTGCAGTGTCCTGGGATCATGTAATCACTTTTTGTGACCTTCTGACAAGCAAAGTCAATGGGGAAGCCAAATTCACTTAACAACTGTGTCACTAACTTAACAACAGCAGTGATTCACTTAAGAAACGCAAAATGAGGCAAAATTCACTTAACAAATGTATCACTTAGCAAGAGAAATTTTGACCCCAATTGTGGTCATAGGTCAAGGACTACCTGTATTAGATTAGGAATGAGGAGACAGGCCTTTCAGATGCCTTCTACAAATTTCAGCATCTCTCCCTTTTTGCTCTGGTGGAAGCCATGACAAGCCCCACCTTTGTACTAAATTATCTTCTTCACATGATCTTCTAACAGCAGTGGACATATTCTCACTTCTGAAACCACTGAGGTGAGGAGATCTAATAGTAATGACATTTGTATTGTATTATGTCAATCGCAGAGATCAATAAAAAGTAGGGATGTCAGCAACACTTAACACCAAATATTTGCACAAGGGTTTTTTAAATCAATTTTCTAGGTTTTTTTTTTATTAAAACCACACAAAATTAGTTTGGCTGATTGATCTCTTCTAAGCGATGACATTTACCAAAGTTAGACTACTGAGTAGACACATGTGAATTCTTTGTAAGACATCATATAGATCTTTTTTTTTGCATTCTATTTTCTATGGGGATTAGATATATAAGTGGATATTAATCAATTACTCCTTTATACTTATTACAGTATTGAAATAATTGTGTTATCTATACTTTTTCTCCAATCACACAATTATTCCACTTAGCAGACAACATTGTACTCCAGGCATTCTTGAAGGGTGGTCCTAAGGCTTAGGGACCTGCAAAATGAAAATTAGTTGCCAGCCTAGGTTGAAAATAATACAATATTAAAACCTCATCAAACAATCACAAGAAGCAATAGCAGTAGCAAATGCATCAATTTTAACTTTTAATATAGTAAATATTGATTAACATAACCCATACAGACAAAAAATCTGGGGGGGGGAGGATCCTCCATAATTTTTAAAAGTGAGAAGGAATCCTGAGAGAAAAAAAGTTTAAGACACACTGGTCTACTCAGACAGGTGATCCGTCCCAAGGATCAAATAATGCAGGCAGTTATGCTGTTTTAGAGTCATTTGTGTGGCAATCTAGATCATTCACAGGGCTCCTATTCAACCTGAACATGTGTCCTCACAATGAAAGCACAAAGAAACTTCAACTGGATAGAAAGTTTTGCCGTTCTGCCTCCCACCATGGCCAACTGCAGGTGGTCCTCAACTTACGACCACAATTGAGCCCAACTTTATGTTACTAAGTGAGAAATTTGTTAAGTTTTGACCCATTTTGTGACTTTTCTTGCCACATTTGTTAAGTGAATCACTGCAATTGTTAAATAGGTAACACAGTTGTTAAGTGAATCTGGTTTCCCTATTGACTTTGCTTGTCAGAAAGCTGTAAAAGGTGATCACACACAACCGTCATAAATAAAGCATCTGAATGTAAATCATATGACCATGGGAATGCTGCAATAGTCGTAAGTGTAAAAAACGGTCATAAGCAGTGGTGGGATTCAGCCAGTTTGCACCACTTCAGCAGAACTGGTAGCTAATTTTTTGTTGCCCAGGCCCAGAATGGACTTCCAGAAACAGCATACACACAGAGAACCAGTTGTTCACATATTTCAATCCCACCACTGGTTATAAGTCATTTTTTTTTAGTGCCATTGTAACTTTGAACATTCACTAAGCGAACTGTTGTAACTGGAGGACTAGCTGTACTCCAAGTTCTTCTCTTAATCTTGCTTCCAATAAATGGTGTTTAAAGAGACTAATTTAATCATCAAAGTTTAATTGCCAGTGATGGAGCAATGTTCCCTGAATGTATCAAAAGACCCTTTGAAAGCCACCTGGTCTAAAAGGTATTCCATGTCTTATGAAAACAAATTCATTCAATTAATTATACAATTTTTTGCCTGACCAATGTCTTTGGCCTAATAGAGTTCTAATGCAGTTGTGTCCAACCCATGGCCCATGGGCTACATGGGGTCCTGGACAGCAAGTAATGTGGCCCCACAAGATCATAAACTTTTAACATTATGTTATTTATACACATTAAGTATATTATATTTTTATATGCAGCCCAAGACAAATTTCTCCTCACTCAATGTGGCCCAGGCAAGCCAAAAGTTTGGACACCCATGTTCTAATGTGTATGAAGAAGTCAAAAAGTTACATCTTTCTACTTTCTTACCATTTAGGTGTCATTTTATAATGATATAACTTTGTTGTGCCTTCTCCAGTTGAAATATAATAACCAACTCTTGGTGGCTGGCAATCAAAAGTTAAAATAAAAAAAAATATTAAAACTATAAGAACTAATACATTAAAAACACAAATATATATATGATAGGTTTTTCCTCAGCTATTTAAAAGTACCCATGTATTTTATATATACTTGAGAGGAAGCCCCTCCACAAAAAAACAGATTTTTTAACCAAAATACCATGGAAATTGCACCACCGATGGATAAGTTAATTTTGAAAATAAAAAACATACAAATATTTTGTATTTTATTTAAAAAAATCAAGGATCAGCTTATCCACAAACAGACTTATAGGCGGATATATATGTAAATGCGGTAGGCAAATATTACCTTGTTGCAGTGAAAGGCCACAGCTGATGCAAGTCTAAACCCTGTTGTTTTTCCTTTTTAATTAAATATTTATGTAATTTGTTGATCTTTAATAGCAATTAAATTGAATGACTGATGGTACTTGCCTGTAGGTGTGCTTATACAAGAGACAGGTTTGTGGGAAAGAGATAAAATAATTTCTGTCCCAACCAATATACAGATGGGGGGGATCAATTTATTTTATAAATGGGGAGGGTCTTATTTAACAGGCACTTTGCTTTGATAGTTATTAATTCAGTTAACATTTATTTAAATAATATCTCATCTCTTTTCTTTTTTAGAGCATTATTTTTGTGCAGCATGAATCTATATACCTAATCTATACATATACATTAAAATATACTTCAATATATATGCACATATCCAACCATATTTCATGAACATTTTTGTTGTGGGGATAGATGGAATCTCTATGACTGGTTTTAGCTGGAGCAGGCAATATAGTTGACAACAAAGAGAACCTTAACTTTCCATAGGATTTTTGTGAGTGCTCATCATCTTTTTCTGTCTATTTTTTTCTGTGTTTGGGAACATAGAAAATCTTATCTTAAATCCAGGTTCAAATTCCTTTGGGATAATTCAAACAATGCAGATCAAGGATTATGATTTTAACAAACATTTTAAAAATAAAGTGTTCCATAAACACCGCTCTAATTGAAGGAACAGAACATCAGTTAGCCATAAATCAGCTAATTAGTATTAGTGCTGATATAAAATAAAACCAATCAATATTGTAAGAATTAATTTATATGTGTAATTACGATGCATTCAATACCTTACATAGTTATGGTAACATGAAAGGCAGAGCTCTTTTTGGGCAGTGATTCATATATTATGCCATAGATATGAGTGCCTGTGTGTTTCAGAGATAATGACCTAGATGCCAAATATAATTCCTTGGTGTGTACTTATGCAGCATTATTGTTTGCAAACACAGCTCTTGCGTGCTTGTGCATTATATTATGAGAAGGCATAAGGAAGATAATGAATAAATGCTTTTCTGCCCCAGGCTTCTGATTTTTTTATCGGTGTTTATGGAGATTTCCATAATTATATCAATACCATATCATCAAAACATCAGAATTTACCAATTTTTAGTGTGACATTCATAACATCTCACTGCTTAAATGCAGGTTCTGGATTCTGGAACAGTCTGCTATGTTTTGGTCATATCAGTGAATGCTCAATCAATATACTGTATTTGTTTATTCATTTTATAATCATTTACAATTTTCAGGTTGCATTATAATCATATGATCATGAGATATTTTGATTTGAATACATATACCATGGAAAAATAACTCATAAACTAAGGATGATAATGATCAGCAGGTCTAAGATAAATCAGAGTGGAGGGAAGTGATATCAAACACCATGTATGAAATGTTGGGCACATCGGATACAAGATTTTTCGAGCAGATCATTATATCAAGATTATGTAAAGTATAGTACCACTTTATAATGCCTTGGTAAGATCACACCTGGAATAGTGCATCCAGTTTGGGTCGCCATGATAAAAAAAAAAAGATGTTGAGACTCTAGAAAGAATGCAGAGAAGAGCAACAAAGATGATTAGGGGTCTGGAGGCTAAAACATATGCAGAATGGTTGCAGGAAATTGATATGTCTAGTCTAATAAAAAAAAAAGGACTAGAGGTGACATGACAACAGTGTTCCAATATTTAAGTGGCTGCCGTAAAGAAGAGGGGGTCCACTTACTCTCCAAAGCGCCAGAAGGCAGGACAAGAAGCAATGGATGGAAATTAATCAAAGAGAGAAGCAACCTAGAACTAAGGAGAGATTTCCTGACAGTTAGAACAATTAATCATTGGAATGGCTTGCCTCCAGAAGTTATGAGTGCTCCAACACTGGAGATTTTAAAGAAGAGATTGGACAATCATTTGCCTGAAACAATATAGGGTTTCCTGCTTGAGCAGGGGGTTGGACTAGAAGACCTCCAAGGTCCCTTCTAACTCTGTTATTCTGTATTATCTCTCCTTATGGCCTTATAAGTGTTGAAGTACAACTGAATGAAGTATAACTGCTTGTATGCATAACTTGGAAAATCTCTCGGGTTTTTTTTTTTCTTTTTTTCTTTTGGAGAATGATGCCCTTCTTCCTGCTAGCCTCCATCTGCTGGGGTGCTGTGGCTGTGAGCACAAAACTTTCTGAGATACTTGTTAACAGAAGGGAGCATTCTAATATCTGCTGCACTTGGTCCAGACTAGACTTATTAGATGCATAATGCATAACATTTCATTTCCATTGTATATATTAACTACTCGCTTACAAGGTGCAGAATTCTTAATACTTTCAGTATTTAAGAAACTGGATGGATGGAGCTGCCTTGTACCAAATCCAAATAATGACTTTTAGCTGTGTTACCCAGAGGACCTGGGAAGAAATCTCCCCTAGCTTTATGGACTCCAGAAGTTTTCATCAAGCAGTGCTGGGGATTTAATCTAGCCATTTTATATGCAAAACATATCCTCTTCACTACGGCTTTTCCAAGTGACCCATATTATACTAATTCAGTTCTATATGCTAATTTTGTCACACCTTTATAAATTCCATTCCCACTGGTAGTCACTGCCAGTGAAAGCACAGCTTCCGGGAAAAACCCACAGATGCTTACATACAGATTTGTTGTGCCTGAATAAAATATTCCAATTCCAGCCAAGTGCTTTTTCTTTGTGCTGTTTTTTTTTTTAATTTTTCTTTTGGACTTGGCAAGCTGAAAACTGAGTTGCATATCTATCAATAAAGCCTACAGAAAAGGGAGGATTGGGGGAGGGACAGCCATAATGGACAATGATACGAAGGGAGGCAACTCCTTTGCAGATGATTAGATTTTTTGGCAAGAGTCCTTTGTCCCTTCCTGCTGGATGAGAGGAGAAAAATAGCATAAAAGAGATGTTATGTATGCAAACAGAATGGCAATGAGAATGTAGGAGATGACTAGGCTGAACCGAGGGTGGGGTCAAACACATCATCAATGTGGAATCACTATATCCCTATAAGAGATCCAAGTACAGCTTAAAATCCATTGACTCTTTTCTGATGCCCATTAGTAGTTCAGATTCTCATGTATAGGTAACATGAAATAAACTTGTGGTACTTTTGAACTTCATCCTGGTTCTCCATTTCTTGCACCTGACAAAGAAGGTAGTTTGTCCCTGCTTACTCTGGCTCCAGCTCAGTTTCTCTTGGATAGGTTACACTTAAGAGGATGTGCTCATGTATAAAGGTTAGCTTTTCCATGTCACTGATCTACAGGGAAAAAAAGATTAGAGTTACTTAGATACAAGGTCAAATCTGCAGTAGTGTTAGAGTTAAAGGGGCAATGAGATCTTCAGGAGATCTTAATCGGGGTTTCATGATTTCCATGGATGTTAGATCGCTTAATTTTCAGTAACCTTCAACTGAACTGCAGTTCTTTTTCCATTCCAGAATGAATGTAGGAAATACATAATATAAGGTCACATTAGTTGCAGAAACCAGAAGGTTAAGTTCTAATCCCACCTTAGGAACAAAGCCAGCTAGGTGATCTTGGCCAGTCACTTCTTCCTCAGCCTAAGAAGCAGGGAAGGGCAAGCCACTTTTGAAATCCTCCCAAGAAAACAGCAAGTAGTCAAGAGCCTAGACCAGAGGTAGGCAACCTTGGCTCTTTTATGACTTCTGGACTTCAACTCCCAGAATTCTGGGAATTGACGTCCACAAGTCATAAAAGAGCCAAGGTTGCCTACCTCTGGCCTAGACTGACTCAAAAGCATACACACAAACATGAAAGCCCAAAAATGTTTGTTAAATTCAATAAATCTTTCTAAATTTATTGGAATTTAAAAAAAAATACTTCAAAAATTGCATTTGAACATAACTGGTTTCCTCTCTAATTCTCATTCTGTACCTATAAATTACATTTTATGCATTTCCTTACATTTTCTGAGAAAGGGTCTATAGGTTTCTCCAGATTCTCTCCATGGCACAAAAAGGTTAAGAATGACTGTTCCCCAACATGCTTCAACCACTTAATTATTCTTCTCAAAGACCTATTGGCTAAGATCGGTGCAAGCAAATAAGTCTCCCGTAATGCTGAGTGTGGCATGAGGTCAGATGAGAGCAAACATCTGAGAAGCGTCAATATTTCTATCGTACCCCTCTCAGGTCATGAGGCAGAATAAGGATATGACCCATTTCAGGATTTTTGTTTAAGGTCTGGTTTTATTCTTGATGAGAAATATTAATAGCCAACAATCTAAAAAAAGTCTAATAGAGATATTCAAGGATGCAGGCAAATAAACACCTTCTATTCTTCCATTTCCCTACTAATCCATTTTCTTGCCTTGGTGTGCTTCAAGGTATGTCTTTGAGTCTTATGGCAAGAGAAAGGGAGAAGTGGACCTTTTGTAGGAGATGACCAGATTGAAGCAAAGGAAGGAATCAAACACATCATCGATCTCCCTTCATGACCATAAGATATCTAAATTCAGCCCAGCTTGAATTCTGTTGACTCTTATCTACCACCAATTTGCTTTGACCATTAGTAGTTCAGATTCTTGTAGGGGGCTTAAGCTTGCAATAAACCTATATATTCATTTGAACTGCTGGACTCCCGATTCTCTGCACTTGTCAACCTTCTCCACAGCTGAGCTTTTGCTTGGAAGATAAATTGGGGCTTGAATTCAAGATAAGCAGGGGAAAAAAATTCTGTAACCCCACAACTGGCTGAATTGGAGGCCCACTTCTTCCCAAATTCCCTATTCAGTCCATACCTTTGTATTCTGAGAATTAAGATCATAGGTGATCATAGTACCTCATTTAGAGGTGCTGTGCTACGTTTCATTGCTCACATTACCCAAGTAGAACAAGTGGATCTAGCATAAACTAGAACATTATGCTTGCAATTTTTCCCTTAGATTATCTCTATCCTGAAAGTAATGAATGCCTTTATTACTACTTTGCACTGCTTTTGATTGTTTCAGTGAATAGCTATGGTCTCTGATTAACATTTTGCAATGATTCCGGAGCAGCTATGCTTATGGGGAAACTAGGGCACAGAAAAACACATCGTGGTTTATTTTACCGATGCAGATTTCTATTGGTCCTGAAGGACAAACTTAGTGATGTAGGAAGACAATTTGGAGGGGTTCGATGCAGAAGAATATGATTACTTAATTAGCAGCATCTATTAACTTGGTGCTATATATAAACTGATGTGGAGCTTAACAATGGCATTATTAATCATGTCTTAATGTAAATGTGTAAAGAGCTTGCTGCTTTGTAATGTTCTTTGTAAATAGTCCCTGTGGGAATCGCAACTTTATTTCATTAAAATGCCTGACTGCTGTTAATTGATCTTAGAAAAACACGAACAAATTAACTATGCTTTGGGAGGGATCGGTACAAATTTATCAGTCCACACGCTTCCATGCTGCAGATGAAGAAAGCTAGGGATCACATTTACCTTCTGTAATAGCCTGCTCTGTAATATGGGCTTGATGACCTGGTTTAATTAACAACTCTTGGAGAAACATTTGTTGTTCCAGAGTTTGTTTTTCTCTTTCTCAAAAGAAAAAAAAAAGAAATATTGTTTGCAAATGATAAGTGTTTTTCCATGCCAGCTGGGACACAGTAGGAGTTGAGGGTCACGGACAATTAATTGTAAGTTTTAATGACTCTTCTTGTGTAAAAAACATAAGCATTACTGATTGATGAAAATTAAGATTGGTTGATTTTTGGAAAACTTTGTGTTTAGTATTTCATTTAAATATGAACAAAAAAAACCTAAGCTACTATATATACATATATGTCTCTCTCTCTCTCTCTCTCTCTCTCTCTCTCTCTGTGTGTGTGTGTGTGTGTGTGTTTGTGTGTGTGTGTGTGTGAGAGAGAGAGAGAGAGAGAGAGAGAGAGAGAGAGAGAGAGAGAGAGAAAGAGAGAGAGAGAGGGAGAGAGAGAGAGAGAGAGAAACAAAGGAAAATATCATTGCTAATAAATAAATGTACGAAATAAGGCTTCCATAATAAAAGAAGGGAAAGATTTATAATCATTAAGTAATAATCACAGTCCACAGGGAAATGCAGCTTGGCAATCTGAAGTGCATTATATACAGAGCATAACTGAAAAGCCTTTCTAATTAAATAAAGATTTAACCAATAAAATAAACAAAAGTAAGCAAGCAAATAAAGAAAAGCATTGGTCATTTCATTCAGAGCTGTAAGCCTCACTACATAGCAACACACACACACACACACACACACACACACGCAAAAGGGCCTAAGGCTAAACCACACCACACTGTCCCTACCTCTGAGAGCAAAGATTTGCATTAAAGGAGAAATCAGATTTGCAAGAGGCTCCTGGCTACACCGTTCTAGATTCTTCTGGGGCTGTACAAATATAGTTGTAGCTCAAAAACCAGTGTAGCACTCAACAATTTGGCAATGAGTAGGGGAACCAAGATTAAGTTTCCCTGTTGTTTCTTCCCCCTTTCTCAGAGTTGATTGCTATTAGAGCATCCTTTCTCCTCTAGCTCATTATACTATACAGGTTTTTTTTATTTATTTTAATCCAGTCTTTATTATTTTTATAAATAATTCAAGGCAGTGAACATACTTAATATTTCATCCTCCCCCTATTTTCCCCTACAACGACCCTGTGATGCAGATTGGACTGAGACAGAGAGTGACTGGACCAAAGTCACCCAGCAGACTTTCATATGTAAGGTAGGACTAGAACTCATGGTTTCCCAGTTTCTAGCTTGGTGCCTTAACCACTAGAGCACACTAGGAAAAAAACACAGATGGATGGATAGATGAACAAAGCTTATTTCATACAAGCCATGTGCATATTTTCAGAGCCACTTTGGTCTAATGGTTAAGGCAATAGGCTAGAAAGCAAGAGACCATGGGTTCAAGTCCTGCCTTAGCTATGAAAGCCGGCTGGGTGACTTCATTCTTTCTCAGCCCAACTCACCTCCCAGTGTTGTTGGTGTGGAGAAAATAGGAGGAGGAAAGTGCATTGGATATGTTCACCACTTTGAGTTATTTGTAAAAATAACAAAGGCGGGATATAAATAATCAAATAAATAAATATTCCTTCTCTGCCTGAAATGAAATCTGCCATTTTGTTATCTCTAATATGAACCATATCTCTAATATAAATCAAAGCTATAAATGATACATATAATTCCCCCCCCCATTTTCCATTGTTTGATTTCCATTTGCCATTCCAGTCCTGGAAATATTATAATAACAAAAAAATGCAGCAAGTCCGCATTCTTCTTTTTGTAGCTGCCCCTTGTTACATCAAAGCAACAAAAGTACTGGATGTAATGGCATGTTATAGTCTGAATTTTCTTATATTAGCTACCATATTTTTCTGAAAGGAAGATTAGGTACTTTTTTCAAATAATTTACTTTTTTAAATGGGAGGGTTGTCTTAAATTCTCTGAAAAGACAGTAATAGAGGGGAGATGAGAGTTCTTTCTTTGAAAATTTTCCTTTGGGATAAGAGATTTCTTTAAATTCAGAATCTCTTTCCTCTGGACATATAACTTCCTTCCAGAAGATCACAACTGGAGGATATTAATTATGTAGTTACAATACATTTCTCAACCAGTAAATAAAGAGAGATATTCATATTCACACAGATACATAAACACACACACCAAGGCCTACCTCATTGTGGCAAGATGGGTGGAGGTAGAGAGCCAGCCTCATTAAAATTATTACATTATTAAAATCCGATTCAATGGTGTGTGCTCCTCTCTCAGATATATGTCTTTACCAAGTCAGAATGTTACAGGGAATGAACAAATAACCAACAAAAAATATGGCAAACCATAGAAGAAAAACCAATCTATACCATAAAATTAGGAAAACAACATGGTAGATGACAGAGTAAAAGAAGTCAATCTATATTTCAATACTGAAAAAAGAAGAAAAAAGGAGACTTAACAGGGTGTGTAAACTATTGTACATTTTCATATGCTAGCAAAATAATTGGATCATCCAATGCAGATTAGAGCCCTATAAGAAAAAAAAAACAAAAACAAAAACAGAAGTGCTTGATATTGAACTGGCTTTACAGTTCCACACTGTAAAGAAAACCAAGGTATAAGAGAGATTATTGCTGATGTACAGTGGATAACTGAGCAAGGCAAGGATACCTAAAAGAAGTGCTTCATTACAGAAAGACCTCTGATTGTGTTGATCATATCAAATTTTGGAATGTGCTAAGAAAAATAGGAATCCCAGAATATCACATTGACCTCGTGCAGAATATAAATCAGGAAGTCACGGTATGTCCAGGAAATAGACTGACTTCAGGCTGGCAAAGGAGTAAGGCAAGGGGATATACTTTCCCCTTATTTATTCAACTCAAATATACTTTAAGGTAAGTTGGATATCAATAATCTGATGACATTGTTCTGATAGCCGAAGATGCAAAGTATCTGAAAGCACTAGTAGTATAGGTCAAGGAGCACAAAAATGGGTCTAAAATTAAATATAAAGACTAAACTAATGACCACAAGTAAAACAGCCAGCCAAAATACTGACAATCAAGATATCAGCGGTGGTTAGTAGCTTCTGCCTTTTAGGATCAACCATCGATAGTAAAGGAGCAAGCAGTCAAGAAAACGCCATAGCTGAACACTGGATAAAGCAGCCATGAAGATCTTAGAAAACCTATTCAAATATTGTGATGTCTTTAACCTTAACAAAGTTCAGAATTTTGCAAGCTATGCTATTTCCTGTGACAATCTTTGAAAGTGGCCATTGGACTTTGAGAAATAAGATAGGAAGTGTACTGGCATTTTGGAATTCTGGTGTTGCAGGATATTCCTGAGAATACTATGGACATCCAGGAAAACAAACTGACTGAATATTGAACAAATCAACCCAGAGATCTCAATCAAAGCACAAATATAGGGCTCAAATTATTCTCCTTCACCTAATGCGAAGAACTAGTTCTCTAGAGAAGATCATGATACTGCAAAAGGTGAATGGAACAAGAAACAAAGGATGATTGGCAGCAGTACAGATGGACTCAGTTGCAGTGGCAATGGGTACACGTTGGGAGACCTCAAAGATCAGATTAGGGACAGATTGTAATGGAGGAAATCTACATTGTTACTAAGAGTTGATACTGGCTTGGTGGCACATAATCAAATCAAATATATATTTTTATTCATAAGCACGTATGAATTTCCCATTCAATCAAGATTCTGGTCAACAGGGAACAGGACAAGACAGGACAGGGACAGGACAGGATAGAGAGGGTATCTGCATAAAAACAACCTTATATTCTATCTTATATAACTTGAAGAGAGAGAAATAGACAGACAGATATATTATAGTTTCAAATTTTTAATGTAATAGAACCTAGAACTTTGGTGTGAATTTTCTATTGGTAGCAACTCATGGACTATACAACCTTAAAAAGCTTTTAAGTCTTCCCAAGAACCTTATACCACCATCCTTAATTCACAGACAATAAATCTACAATATGTTTTTTTTCTGAATCCAATATTAGTGACTTTATTAAAGTGATCACTAAGAACTGACACCAATTTGATGGCACATAATCAATCAATTTAGTGGGCACTGTTAATAATATTATCACAATAGTGGGATTAGTTAAATACGGGTGAGAGAGTCACAGTGCCATAACATTTTCCTATCTCATCAAAAGATTAAAGCAAGAAAGGAGAGGTAAGGAGGGTACCAATTTTCACATTACATTTTTATGTATATACTGTATAATATTTTTCACTAACAAATAAGTTACTTTTCAGTATTAATTTCAAGAAACAAAACCAAAAAAAGATACATGTGTTTTTCTTTGAACTTCTAAATGTAAGAAAAACACAAATATATTATTTTCTATATGTAAGTTTTTCTACTTTTATTTTTCAAAAGTGAAATAGCTAAAATATGACAATAATAGATTTGTTTTCCTTTATATGGAAACTAGTTTTACTGCTATAATGGTACATGCAAGCAATGTGACTGAATGAGATAAATAGTTGTGTTCCTGAAGCTCAGTTTTGCTCACGGCACATCAAACCTCATTGTGGAACATTGTCTAAGGAGGTGTTAATGATATCACTGCAGTACATTTGCCAAACAGCCAGAAGTAAATAAACACATCCATTCAAGATAATCACCAGAGCCATTTGATTGAAATCTATATTTGGAAATTACGTTCATGTGAAGAATAGAAATCAGTGTTGGATGTAGATCATAGAGCTGCACAATGATCACCATGCCATCTATATTGCCTTTGGGCTAAGGGTCATGATGCCTCATTTTGCAGGGTCGCAATACTGTGTGTGTGTGTCTGTGTATGTGTGTGTGTGTGCATGTGCGCATGCATGCGTGCGCGAAAAAGTGAAAGAGTGAAAGAGACAAAGAGAGAGCGAGATCTATTCTATCCTCCCATCTGCTGCATTAGGTAAAGATTGCAAACCATGCAAATTCTCATCTACTGTAGAGTATGTTAAGAGAGAAGAAGCCAAATTTTTCCACTTTAATTTCTAAGATGAGTAAAAGAAGAAATTATTAGGGCCATAGGGAATAATCATATTAACCAGTGCAGTTACTTACATTCTAATTTTAAAAAAAAATAAATAATTTATTTTAGACATTTCTAATGTTTAAATAATCTAATTTATCTTTATCTGGCCTCCATTCATTGTTTTGACCTCCTCCTCCTTCTCCTCATTATTGTTATTAAGTTTACTATGGCCATCTACTCCAACAGATTGTAGGATTGTGGATAATAACTCCACATGCCACTCAAAATCCAATTGTGGTGCTCAGTTTGAAAAAAAATTATGCATGTTTGCAGGGGAGGGAGGGAGGGAGAGAGGAAAGGAAGGAAGGGAGGAAGGAAGGGAGTTTTTCTGTTTTCTCACAGCTTCTGCTGCTGCTACTACCATTTTACTTCTACTTGGTAAAGATAAGGATGATTGCTTAAAATGATGGCATGGTTGCAAGGATGCACAAAAAAGGTGTTCTGGATTGCTTTATTATAATTTCATAAGGCATGAAATTGGCATGCCAGCTGGGATATTATCTCAGGAAATTTTCACGATCCTAATCTGAAAGTGTAATTTGTATTAGAAAAAAAGGAAATGAAAATGTGTCTTCTCCACTTCATGTTTCTTCACCTTTGCCCACTATGGAGTTCCCAACAGATTTTTTTTTCTTTTTTGGTCGAATGCAACCTTCATCTGGAGAAAGGTTGCTCAGCTCAAAACTGGGTGAACATAGGGGGCAAAGTTGAAGAAACATGAAGTTAAGAAGACACATTTTCATTTCATTTTTTTCTAATACAAATTTTATTAAAGCAATTTTTATGCTTCCCACTTCACACATAGATTCAGTTGCCTCCAGATCCAGGCCAGATTTCCCTGTTCGCATTTAGGCAGTCCTCTATACTACAACATAAAATTAAGTGATGCAAGATCAAATCTGGGTCAGTTACCAGAACCAGAGGTTTATTCCTTTGGACTCATGCTGCAGCCATCTTCAGGGAACTTCCCTCTACTGGAATATATGCTTTGGGGCTCCAATCTGAGTCCAAAAGCTCGGAAGAATAAACCTCCCAGTGACTGACCCAGATTCGATCCTGCAATATTATTCTGGGACACATATATTTGCCTTTATTCATGGGTAAAATGAGTGTTTCTGATTTCCTTTCTTCTCCATTGTTGACCAGCATATCATTGAGGTGGATGCTGGAAAAGTCAATCCCAAATTACGAAGGGCATGGATAAAAGGCTTTTCACACAGTGACAGGACAAACATATTGAAGTACTTTTCTTTTGACAGCGGTGAAAAAGTAACTGGATCAGAGCAGATGCAGAGCCATGAATGACATTAAGAAGGTGGATCAGGAACTTTTGATAGCTGGAAAAACCAATATTAAATTATGTCAAAAGACATCCGAATCAAAAGAGACGAAAGAACATTTTGATTCAAGTCCATAGTCATTGCCATGGGCTATCATTTTTGACTTTGCAGACTACAGTATAAATAATGTATCATGTGTGCATGAGGTGAGTTTTGCTTTCTTTCCAAAACAGATTTCTATGGGAGGATAAGGTCACCATAATTTTGGAAGCCAATGGGCCTTTGAGGACAATAAGTTATGCATAATCACTGGTCTGGGAGAGTTTTGTGAACAAATGTTTCTGTTTTTCCAGTCATTATTCAGCACTAAAGCTATTGCAAAGATAATCATGCTATTTAAAAGCCAAGTGTAAAACATTACTCCCAGCGGTACAGTATAATAAGTCTGCCCTTTAGATCTAATATTAATATAGGAGCCCCATTATGGAGTCCTGAGATGGAGAGACCAGATCTTAATAAGGTATGCTTACTTTGCTTATTCAAAACGGAGTAAACAAGACCTGCTACATATTGTATTCTTTCCCTTACTGTTCATTCTGCTGCACAGGAGTTCTGAATTTAACCTTAAAGTTAAAATCTGGTAGCAAGAAATCACCATCATTTGTAACTAAAATGGCATCTTCCACATGAAAAACAATAACTTGGAAGACTTTCTTCTTAGTTTGGCGCAAATGTCAGCAAATATTAAGGCTATGGGGTTTTTTTTGTTTTTCTTTTTTGGTCAACAAAATGTTGATTCGTTGGTTGTGACAGAAATTGATCAACCAGCTTGTCACCTGAGCCTGATGTCATGGGCTGAGAGAGATGACTGGTGCAAAAGTAGCCAGACAGTTTTCATACTTAAGAGGGGACTAGAACTCACTGTCTCTTGATGATTGGCCCAAAATCACCCAGCTGTTGTGGGTCATTCCCACATGCCCAAAGTGACACTAGAACTCACTGTCTCCCAGTTTATAGCCTGCTACCTTAACCATTAGACCAAACTGTCTCTTATTAAGTCTATGCTTAATTATTCCAGTCTTTACAAATACAGTACTAGGAGAAGTAAGTGACAGGTCATAACCATTTGTTGGTTGGAGTCTAAATTAAGCCTTAATACGAGGGATTAGCTGCACTACAGTTTTTATGGTTCCCTAGCCGCAGAGCTCAGCTAACCAATCTTAGCAACTAGGCTTTAGATGGGTAGGGTAGACTAAAAGTTGCAAAGTCATCGCAGAAGAAAGCAGAATTAAAACAAGAAATACATGAATGGTTTAAACTAAACTCAAGATAGTCTATATTTCTTATCACAACAAAAGCTGTTATTTCTATATGGGGAAGATCTTTTTTTAAAATATATTTTATTGATTTTTTACAATAACAATCTTTAGTGCTTAGTAAACAGCGTGTTGTCTGGGTTCATATATTTAAAAAACAATCAATAATAATTAATTTCTATAATTCCATAATCAATCTATTAATTAATGATATATTTCTTTGATCTTCTCTTCTTCCAATTCTCCTTTTATCAACATTAAGCAAATGTAGTTCTTAATACTTTCAATATTTACAAGGTTGAATATAAATATTTTTCTTGTGTTTATACAAATAACAGTAACATCAGCATATAACATCTTTTCTGATCCATTTATGTTTCAATTATATTCATAAAAGTCATCTTATTAAGTCACTATATATCCTGTTTTCAAGATTCTTATTTAAGCTTAATTTCCCCTCTATATTCAAACCATTCTTATCTGTCATATTTTTTCAATGTTAATTACCTTTAAATATCCAAACTTCATTCACATACACCATCCCAATATTTTTATATTTCATATATTATAAAGACTACTATACTACTTATAAATCATCCCTCTTACTATAGGGCCCTTTTATATCCATGATTTATCTATTCTTTTAACCATATTCAAACAAGTGTTTAATCTGATAGGTCAAATCAAATCTCTTGAATCTAACTCTAGCCTTCTTCTTTCATGAAATAGTTTCCCAAGTCAGTGTATTCAGCTTGCCTGGAGATTTTGTGAATATTGTTGGGAATAGGAAAAAGAAGTTAGGTAGAATGTGTTTTTTTTGTCTCCCAAACTCTAATAATTCTCCTGGCTGCTCTATAATCCATTTTGTTAGATCTTCTTTCCCATCTTCAAGTTTATTTTGAAGTTCTGAAAAATAAAATACCTTTTCCATTTCCATTGTTGTGGGAAAATCTTGCAAGTTTTCTTTTGTTTGTATTAGACTGTAGTTCTCTTCATTTGTAGCATCTCTCTTTGGCTCCCTGTCCTCTGGTTTGTATTCTGTTATCTGGTTTGTTTGTTCATTCTTTGTCATCATTTTCTGAGAGTTTTTTAATTGTAGGTTTAAGTTAAAGATGTGTTCATTTATGTTGTCAAAGTTGTTTTTAATCTCAGCATGATTTGAAATTATTGTCATTTGAATCTATTGCAGCATTGCATACATTTCATCCTGGAAAATATTTGCCTTATCTTGAAGTATTGCTCCTGCAGATCTTTGACGTTTCAGGCTAGGGCCTTCAGAAGGAGATATTTGATGTGGTTTCCTGCCACTTTTTGATAAGTATGTAACATCCATTTTGTCTCCCCCCTCTAAATAGTCTTTCACCAGTACCATAGTCTCTGTAATTAGCCTTTTCAAACCAGCCAATCTTAAAGTCCAAACAACCAAATCTCATACAGTTCTTGTCTTTATATATGGTTTTTATAATCTAATACATTTCCAATTATCAAAGCAGTATTTTATAATAGTGCTTTATCAAAGCAGTATTTTATAATAGTTCTTCTATTTAAGGGTCTTCAATTATCAGTTAGTCAAATTTAGAGTCCAGAATATTTAACCACCTAGGAGTTTTCCAGTAAATTCCCCCCTAGAAGATTAGCCAAAGTCAAGGTTTTTCTTTCTCCGCAAACAATTCTTGCGCTTAGAAATCACAGATCAGTAAATATTTATAATCCTAGAAGGTCAACAATTTTTAAAACAACTATAGTTCTCACTTTGTAGTAGATAGCTCAGTGTGTTTTCTTTCCTCTGTTCCCAGCTGTCCTCTATTTGGCGAGAAGCCACTGAGATTCAAAGGAACAAGTTGTTCTTTATTTCTGGGCATCTTGCCAATTTCTGAGTCAATGCAGCTGTTGTTCTATGTTCTAATCCTTCACTAGATTCAGTAGCCACTCATTTTCCAATTTTTAAAGCAAAAGGTTTTTCTTATAATTTCATCAATACTCTTTCAAATATAAAGTTTTAACAGTTTTCATGATTTTCCGATTTATCCAGATTGTAGTATTATTAAATTCATTTCAATATATTTATGTCCCCCATAAAAACTAAGTTGCCGCTTCCATCTATGGAAGGGTAGGGGTGTAGTCCCCTCCCTTCTCCCTTTTGGAGGATTTTTTGCTTCTTGGGGATCTTTTCCAAGAAATCAGTTACAAAATAGAAGAGAGAAGATCGATATTCCCACCCAGTTCCAAGCACGCTGTTCACAGTTGTTCTAGTTAGTGCTTTTGGACATCGGCTGCTGGTAGCTTGAGCTAGACACTGGTGTGCAGCTAGCCTTTCTCCTGTCGGATTGGAGGGCTTACCCTGGATAAAACAGATTTACCACAATCTTTCCATGATCCATGGAGGCTCCTCCTTCTTTGTCACCTCTTCAGGGCAACTTTAGATCCATTTAGGGTCCCCTGGCAGGGTGAAACCAGCCACGGGTGCAGAGTTCTGCAATCCCTCAGCCATGTGCTATAGCGCAAAACCCTTGCTAGATGGGGTAGAACTTATTTTGAGCAAAGCAATGGGAAGTTGAGGCAATGGATGTATGTATGATTGAATATATGATTCCATAATGTTCAAAAGACAGCAATGAGAGGAAATAGAATATTGCCTAAATCTTATTCTACTGAACATTGCTTCCAGTGGTCTCTTTGTCTCAAAGGTGCTTTTTCAAAAGGCAACTGGACTTTGTTTTTCCTTGAAGATGTTTCTTTTCTCTTCTGAGAAGCTTCTTGAAGCTTCTTGAAGAAGCTTCTTGGATGAGAGACAACATGTCTTCAAGGAATAATAAAATCCAGTTGCCTTTTGAAAAAGTACCTTTGGGATCTGGATGACTGATAATCTCCATAGACAGTTGTCTGTTTGTTTTTTCCTCTAGATGGGTCAAACTAAGTTAAACATTAGGGCAGGTTACATCTTTTTTATGGTATAAAGAAATACAAGAAAGGAATTCATTGGGATAACAGAACATGGAACAATTGTTTTAAGCGACTTCAGTTACATCGATGGAAGGGAAAATGGGGTATGATGGATAGATTTATGTCGAAGAGATGGCATAAGAGAGGGATATTTAATTTCTCTCCCCAGCACCATCTCCCTGACCAAAATTGTCTCCACAGCCACTTTTAACCATTGGAAAAGAGAGGGAAAATGCAGTTGTGGAAGTGTTGTACCATATCTATTTTTATTTTTTTGTTCATCTCCATAGATCACTTTTACTGAGTTTTGTACACTTCTATAAAGAAAACAAAAAACAAAAGAGAAATAAATCACCTTTCCACCCACAATTTTCTTTGCCAGCTGTAATACTTGAAGGAGAAGTGTTTTTCTCATATCTACTACCTGTTAGTTCATTATTTTCCACGTTGAATGTATGAGCAGTGTCTCCATCTAAGCATTGCTTAGGATGAATAATTGTGTTGCAGTGTTCTCCCCATCACCTGATTTTTCAGCCATTGATATGCAAAGCCTGTTTTCTGCTAGTGAGTTATGGCGATTCCCCAGATGTTCTTACCTATTAAAAAGTCCAGTTTATTTGAATCTCACTAAATTTGAAAAAGTATGTGTGTGTAAATAACAGCTCTCCATAATCTTTGTTGACACTTTCTTCCAAACAATCTTACATGGGACTAAAGATTAAAACTCTCAGATGTCTATAAAACTTTCTCTTTGACATGCTTAATTCTGGCTGGTTTTCTCCTGCAGAAATAGCCTTTTGAAGTCTTTGATTTTGACAAGTTGAACAAAAGCATTTTTCCCCCTGCATGTTGATACCTAACCCTCCCCTCTCAGCCATCTGACAGAAGCAGTTAATAAATCAATTTCTATATAATATCAATAATTTTATGATGGTTACAAATTTCTAGGAAGTAATATAATTTGAAGAAAGAAATAAATTATTTGGAATGGCAAGAATTAAAAACAGGGAATGATAAAGAAATATGAATGTCTCTTTTTTCTACTTGATTTTTATTGAATCATGAAAAGTTTGGGAGTTTCTTTCTCTTAAAATTAAGACTGTAATAAAGCAGCAATCTTTCCAATGTGAAGCTGATTTCATCCCCCCAAAACCAAAAAAGCAGTCAGTTCAAGATTCAAGAAGCATACGAGTAAGCACAAGTTTTTCACAACTCATCTAAGATCTGCTTTCTGCCTAAAAGTTCACGGTAGAAGAAATTAATGTGTAATTATAGTTGCAAGACTATCCACTTGCAGGTAAATTTATGACAAGCCTTTTAACAAGTTTGATTATCAGTTTGTGCCTAAACACAAATATGCTAATAAACTTTCTCAGGCTGAGTTTAATCAAATGTTTCCAGATGTGAAACAGGCACTCTTAGTAACCATTTTGGGTTCTTCCCCTTTTGAAGTATAACTGTTTTGCTAGCAGTGAAATTCAAGAAAGTTCCCACCCAGATTATTGGATTTTATAAAAGAACAGATAAATGATAATCATACAGTGGCTCCAATATTGCCATTGTTTGCAAGTGAGTCCTAAATTAGATAAATTGTTTTGTAATTCATGAAATACCCATTGTCAAGATTAAGGCAACATGTTACCTAATTGGGAGTATACGTATAATGGGGATTCCCATTTTGGGTTAAGTGCCTAGGAGGAATAATGGAGCAGTCCCAGCATTTGAGATCAAAATGCTGATTTCTGGGTGGAATCTGGAAATTATTTTTATAAGAATAGGAATTCATTCATGAGTTAAATTCCCACTCAAGGATTTGAACCCTGTTGAAAGATATATCTCTTCTGTGCCTGATAAGTCCCACAGAGGATAAAATTAGTTGTGTTCTACTTCCTGGTGTTCAATATAAGTAGAATCCCTCAGCAGCAATTCACAGCATCCTTCTCCATTGACCACATTAACCAGGGCTGCTGACGGCTGCCATGTTTGGAAGATCACAGTATCTCATCACTGTTTTAAATCCTGGCCATTATATTGTTTATGATTGCTCTTTACCATTGTATCTGGTTCCTTATATTTTTATAGAGATGAATTTTCCAACACTCTTTGTGTTTCCCTTAAGATGTTTCTGTGTACTGTATATATAAGACAATCTATACTTTGTCTCCAATTCATCACCCATGACATCCTGCATCGTAGGTATAATTGGTTTAATTAAGGCTAATGATCATCTAACAATGCTAAATAGGTACCCCAGATGGTATATGCCATATGGCATGCCCACAGTAAGAAGTGTCTTAGAAAAATACTTCTTAGAAATAGAAAGAGGAGGCCACATAATGCAAAAAAAAAAAAAGAACAAAAGAGACTATTACTGATGGCAAAACAATGGTTCATTATAATATATCGCATAAACTATATATTATATGGATAAATATATAACTTATATTTTATCATTTTCCATTATCTTTCAGGTTCTTTGTTTTCCCTGAACGTGGAACTTGGAGTTCCATTCAGTAAATTTGTTGTTTTACATAGCATGAACTCTGATTATTTGACTATATCCTAAAACAAAGATGTCATAGAAAAGGCTATCATAATAGAATTCTAGAATATAGAATTCTTTATTAGCCAAGTGTGATTGGAAACACAAGGAATTTGTCTCCGGTGCATACGCTCTCAGTGTACATACAAGCAACAAGTAATGAATCATGATCATAAAATACAATCATCATAAATCATAAGATACAAACTCATTGATGGTCATAGGATACTAAATAAGCAAACAACATAAATTATAATAGGATACTAAATAAAAGCAATCAACATAAATCATGGGATACAAACAACAAAGTTATATCCATGAGAAGGTAAGGAAATAAGTAATAGGAAAGATGAAAAGATGAGAAGAATAATAGGTAATACAGCTCTACTAGAAGGTTTGACATCCTAGGGCATAGACAGTGTTGTGGGAATTAGTTGTTTAGCAGAGGGATAGCATGGGGGGGGGAGAAATTATCTTTGTGTCTGGTTATTATGGCATGCAATGCCCTATAGCAGTGTTTCTCAACCTTTTTAATGCCGGGACCCCCCAACCAGTCGTAAGTCGAGGATGACCCAACTGGTCATAAGTCGAGAACTTTCCCTGCCTGGGAGCACCACACATGCATGGTGCCACCCCCTGTGTTGGCCAAGGCATAGCTGGCAAGCGGCAGAGATGACGCAGGCCGACCACCGGCTGGGCCACCAACTGGCCCAGCCCAAGGGAGGTAAGGCACCCACCGGGCCCCACGCATGCCAGAAACCCTCCCTGCGCCCGCTGGCCTCCCACCTCTCACCCCTGGCCCTCTTTTACTTACATTTTTAGTAGTTGCTCAGCAGGGAGGGGTGGAAACTTCCAGACAGCTCGCCTTCACTGCAGACAATTTGCAGCACCATTTGCAGAATGGGACTTTTGGTGGGCTCAGCAGGGCAGAGACAGCCTGGACAATTCCTATTGGCTTTTGAAAGCCAATAGGAATTAGATTCTATTCAAGAGAGTCTATTCTATTGGCTTTCAAAAGCCAATAGAATAAAAGGGAGTAGCACAGCTAAGGAAAAGGGGAAAAAATGGCGGACTGTGTTGTTTGGCGACCCCCGTGAAATGGTCGTTCGACCCCAAATGGGGTCCCAACCCACAGGTTGAGAACCACTGCTCTATAGTGTCATCTTGTGGGAAGAAGTTGAAACAGTTTATGTCCAGGATGAGAAGGGTCTGTAGATATTTTCACAGCCCTCTTTCTCGCTCATGTAGTATGCAGGTCCTCAGTAGAAAGCAGGCTGGTTGCAATTTCTTTTTTCTGCAGTCCTAATTGTCCGTTGAAGTCTGTGTCTGTCTTGTTTGATTGTTGTGCTAAACCAGACAGTTATAGAGGTACAAATGACAGACTCAATATTTACTTTGTAGAACTATATAAGCAGTTCCTTGGGTAACCTGAGCTGAGCTGAGTTGGCACAGGAAGAACATTCTTTGTTGTGTTTTTTTGATGACATTTTTGATGTTAGTGTTCATTTAAGTCCTGATTATTATAGAACCTAGAAACTTGAAGGCCTCTACTGTTGATACTGTGTTGTCTAGTATTGTAAGAGGGGGTAGAATAGGAGGGCTTCTCCTAAAATCTACTATCATCTTTATAGTTTTAAATGTGCTCAGTTCAGGATTGTTCTGGCCACACCAGAAGGCCAGTTGTTCAACTTTCCTCTGGATGCAGATTCGTCATCTCGAATGAGGCCAATCACTGTTGTATCATCTGCAAAGGTCAGTACTTTAACAGAGGAATCATTTGAGATACAGTCTTTGGTATAGAGAGAAAAGAATAATGGAAAGAGCATACAGTCCTGGGGGACACCTGTGCTAATTGTACAGGTATCTGATGTAATTTTGCTTAGCTTCACCTACTGCTTCTTAACTGCTAGAAAGATTATGATCCACTTACAATGGTAATAAACACAACACACAGGTGTGTTGTTTTGGTATCAACCACCACAGACAGTTACACTTGTCTTTTCAAAACTGGTAATATTCTAATAACCACAACTAAAAACTTTTTTGTTTTTGGAGTTTGGTAACGGTTGGATTCCCAAAGGCTTTTCCAATAAATTGGAACAGAACAAAGTAATGCAAATTGTATTTATGAAATGTCATTGTTCCTGCAAGATGTTGGCCTTTTGTAGAGCTCATGGATCCTGACTTGAGGAGATACCTAGAAAAAGTTGCAAGCTCCTGCACATGGTCTTTACCAAGAAATGTCTCTTGAGAAGAACTTGGGATAGCAGGAAAGTTTATGGAAATACCACATTCTAGAAGGTTATGATGAAAACGAGAAGCAGGTCTTTGGGCATTTAAGCAAGTAAGTCTTCCAGGCTTGTTAAGAGCAGGATAGTTCTTGTAGGTTTCCAATTATTAGAGTATAATAACCTTCCCAGAATCCATCATGGCCAGTGTTTGGGACTCATGACAGAACAGAAAAGGAGAATGATAAAAGAATGATGGGAAATTATTCATTTTGCCTTTTGCTATTCCTTTCTACTGCTGTTAAGAAGATAAATGGTGAAAGGAAAGGCAAAGAGAAGGAAACAAAGGAACAGAGGTGACTGGAAAAATGATATTTTTATGCTGTTAATTATAAATTACTTGATATAATTGGGGAAAATATTGCTGGTTGCTCTCTCATTTTGATCTCTGTACATGCTAAGTCTTATGAACAGAGATGTTTGGAGTGTTTGTCCAGCTCTGGATTATATATCCAATACAGTATAATGGAATATGACTTTATTGTACTTTGATAAGGCTGGGTAGTGCTTTAGATTACAATAACCATGCAACGGTGTAAACACAGCACACACACAAACTTCATTATGGAGCAAACCCAGTTTGCACCACTTCATTATGGATTCAGCCAGTTTGCACCACTTCGTCAGAACCGGTAGCTAATTTTTTTTTGCCCAGGCCCAGAATGGACTTCCAGAAGTGGCATCCACACAGAGAACCAGTTGTTCACATATTTGAATCCTACCATTGCCTTTGGAACATCATTCCTCTCAACTGAGATTGGCAGTTTTGTCATTAGGCCTGGGGAACCCATGGAAATATATAGCCTACAAGACAGTTATACAGTCTGCAAATTAGGAAATAGACTTTGCCACATTTCTTGTTTTACTGTTTTTAACTGTTTTAAATGCACTTTAACTGTTTTGGTTTTTTAAAACATTTTGATTATTTAATTTTTGTTATTTTAACTGCGTATGCTGTCCAGAGTCATATAGGCAAGACTGGTGGCTACATCAATTTAATAAAATAAATAAGTGTAATAAAATAAGTAAACCAACCCTTCTTGCCTATAGTACACAACCAAATTAGTGAAGGCTATTGTGCAGTCAATCTTCTGCTTTGCTAGTTTTCAATGAGTATTTCCCCCCCACACACACACAAAAAAAACAAATTCTGCAGACTGATTTCTAAAGAGCCAGTAAGTCTGCCAATTTTCCTGAGCCCAACATGCTGTGTAATGTGTAGAATAATTTTCTGACGGGGTTGATATGCTCGATCAAGCTCTGCTTTCTCTCTTTCTCCTTCCTGGAGGCAGTCCATACCGTTGGGATTTAATGGACTGATGGTCAGCTGGCAGGCTTGGAAAAAAAGGCAAGTGGTGAGCTTGAATTATCATAATATGCGTGGCACCAGTCCAGCTGTCAGGATTTCAGGGTCAGCATCACTGTATATATGGGAAAAGCATTGTGTTTTCTAGACCTGCTGCATATGACTGAATTATAAGAATGTAAATCAGGTGTAGTTTCTTCTTTAACACAGTAACTTGTCCTAACTTTGAGAAGGTAACTCCTAAGGGGATTTCCCATCAGTAGCTATATTAAAAAAAAAAAAAAACAAGATTGCTGCCAGCTCTCGAGCATTTCCCCTCTTCTTCTCTAGATCCAGCACAGATAGTCCTCAACTTACAATCACAGCTGAGCCACAATTTTCCATTGCTAAACAAGGCAATTGTTAAGTGAGCTGCACCTCATTTTAGGACCCTTTTTGCCATGGTTGTTAAGTGAATCATTTGATCATTAAACAAATCTAACTCCCCCCCCCTTTGATTTTATTAGTTGGAAGCCAGCTGGGAATGCTACAAAGGATGATTACATGACCCTGGGACAGTGCAATGGTCATAAATACATGCCAGTTGCCAACCATTTTGCGACCATGGGCTGCTGCAAAGGAACCCAAGGCAAACCTGTTCTGCTTTAACTCTATAAAAGCCCTGACTCTATTGGCCTTTAGAAAAGCACTGAAGATGCAGCTTTTCCTCCAGGCAGGATTTTAACCGAAATTTAAAATTGGTCCTTTTTTGGTCTAAATATTTTCTGACAATCCAAAACCATCCAATTTTCCCAATGGAAATGTCTTCTGCATGCCCAGAGGCCCTCAGAAGAGCCATAAAGCAGCTATGCTGAGCTTCAAACATCTGTTGCAGCTTCAGAGTTTCTGGTAGATGGTACAAGTTGTCAGCTTTAGATATTCAGCTTTAGACCTGGGCGAAGTTTAATGCCTGCTTGATATGCCCTAAAAAACTGTCAAATCTTTGTCAAAGAATAGTACATTTCCCCCCAAAATCTTAATAACATCCAAATTTATGCTGATTCATGTGCATATCTTATTTGAATCCAAATATGGTAACAAAATCCTCTGTACAATTCAAGCTATTTCATGTCCTAGTCCATGATAACTGTAAGAGCATCAATGTATGTCGGTATCGTTAATTTTCATTTTTATCTGCAGGAATACAAATGGATGTGCTTTACAAAGTCGCTTCAATTCTTTTATTATTGCAACTACTTTTCTTTAAGTGCTGCTGGATAATTTATGAGATCTTAGATTAGAACATCAAAGTCTTCATTTTAGAAATGCATAGGAAAAATTCTCTTGTTCGGGAGAGTGACTTGATCAATATTAATTGGCTCCATAAACCTGTTTCTAGAAAAAAAAGTGAAAGTTCCCTGGGATTATAACATTAATTTTCTCTTTGGAAAAAGTGCATTGGTTAATATTAGCCTACTAAATTTCCCCCTGTCATTGCAATTATAGCAGAAAAAGAAGAAGAAAAGGTTTAACAGTGTCTTTAATATTGCTAATACCATAGCAGACCAAATTCTAATAGGAGGAGGTCAATATAACATCTGTCTTTTTGAACTTTCCTACTTATTGCATACTGTCTTATTATTTCAGGAAATCTCTTGGGTATAACAGAAGTTGTGATTTAATGATTTGGAACCTACTGTTTAAAGTAGTATTGTGATAAAAGACTGGCCAATAGCTTCTTACCCATTTTCCATGCCAACTCAATGCATCTTTTCTGCAGAGGTCTTCCAATAGGAAATTGGTGATGTGCAAAATTGAGCAGTTATACACCTCATAAGAGCTATTCCCTTCTTTATTATACTACAGAAATCTTGACCATATGATATGAACCACAGGATGATGTAGGAAGCATTACTTATATACTGCCTCATTGTTCAGGCAGTTGAGACCAGCAAAAGAATGGGGCAGTGAAGAAGGAGCCATGGAGTCCATGCCAATCCTTTCCCCTTGTTCCAGCCATGCATAATAATGTCCTGAGACAAATCATAGAGTGTGAGCAATACATACATGCACACACATTTTACCATGAGTCAGTCTATCTCAAGGTTATGCAATATCTTCAGTACCAAAGAAGCTGGAGAGTAGCAATAGCATTTAGACCAGTGGTTCTCAACCTTTTTAATGTGCGACCCCCAACCGGTCGTAAGTCAAGGACTACTCAACTGGTCGTAAGTCAAGGACTACTCAACTGGTGCAGCACCGTTTGCAGAATGGGACTTTTGGCGGGCTCAGCAGGGCAGAGACAGCCTGGACAATTCCTATTGGCTTTTGAAAGCCAATAGAATTAGACTCTATTCAAGAGAGTCTATTCTATTGGCTTTCAAAAGCCAATACAATAAAAGGGAGTAGCACAGCTAAGGAAAAAGGGGGAAAAAATGGCGGACTGCGTTGTTTGGCGATCCCCGTGAAATGGTCGTTCGACCCCAAATGGGGTCCCAACCCACAGGTTGAGAACCACTGATTTAGACTTATATACCACTCTATAGTGCTTTACAGCACTCTCTGTGTGATTTACAGAGTCATCCTATTGCCCCCAACAATCTGGGTCCTCATCTTACCAACCTCGGAATGATGGAAGGCTGAGTCAAACTTGAGCTGGTCAGGATCAAACCAGAACTGTGGGCAGTTAGCCTGCAATACTGCACTTTAGCCACTGTGCCACCAGTAGAAGTAGGAGAAAAGATGTATACATATAATGAATGCAATGGTTTTGTGTAATTAATTAATATTAAATTGAATTAATTAAAAACAACTGAGATAAATTTCTTTGATCTTTTCCCCCCATCAGTCTAAAGAGGACTAATTTCTTCAGGAGCTCTGGAGGCACCCATGGCTTTTGGGAGCCTGTATTCAGCCATAGGGTCTCGGACTGGGCAAACAAAGTCCAGCACCAATTTTCAAATTATGTCTGGATTATCTGTACCAAATGAATATACAATATATTCAAGCAGAACTTTCTCATTCACTAGTAACTGCACATTAATAGAGAAGATGCTATCAAACTTGGATGCTTCTACAACATAGACTGTTATACAAACCCCCAAAAGCAGAGGCTCTACAGAAGCACATCATCTCAAAGAAGACTAGTTTGACACAAAGATAGATCATAACCACAATTATACCAAACTATGCATCATGACATCATTATACAAGCTCTCTCCATTCATTAGCATTCTGTGACATCTCATGCAAGCATGTAATAGATGGAGTTTGCATTGTAGTGCAGAATTCATCACTTTCTTTCCTTATTCCCTTGTAGATACCTACTGTCATTTTAAATGGAGTGCAATGAAACCAGAAACAGACTGGCTGGGTCCTCAAATGCAGCCAGTAGGGTGGAATCATAGAAGTTTGGAGCTGATTTTTGAACTAATTCAGAGACCTCATGAATAGTAGTGCCCCCAAACTGTCATGAAGTTATCAGTTTCAGCATCAGCATTATCTCTATCAATATCATCAACTAAGGTCCAAACAAAAGTTATTGCCATGCACTCAGTACTTAACTGATTGACATTTAATGGATCAATGGCAAGCACTGAGGCTCCATAATGAATTGAAATCCTGATGTGGAGAAGCATTTAACCCTTTCCCTTCAAGCTGTGGTCCAGATGAAAACTGTGGCCTCCACATCTGCTGATTACCCTTGAAACTCTCTTTATAAAACTGTTTATAGGTGTGCACCTAGAATCACCCAAATAATCTAGCAATGAATGAAGCTGCACACAATGTCAAATTGTTGTTGTTGTTAATTGCGAAGTCGTGTCCGACCCATCACGACCCCATGGACAACGTCCCTCCAGGTCTTCCTGTCCTCTACCATCTTCTGGAGTCCAGTTAAGTTCACACCTACTGCTTTAGTGACTCCATCCAGCCACCTCATTCTCTGTCGTCCCCTTCTTCTATTGCCCTCAATCTTTCCCAGCATTAAGCCCTTCTCCAGTGAGAAAGTTAAATGTCAAATAGTCACAGTCACAAACAAAATCATGAATGTGGCCAGGTTATCATAAACTTAAGAAATTAAAAGCCAACTGTATTTAAGCAATCTCTCTTGGAAAAAAATTTAAGAGGCATGCATTGCAATTCTGCTCATATGTCCTTTGAAATTACTGACTTTGTTTACACAACACACTCAACTACACTACAGTAGGGTGCAGAGAAAACAGTATAAGACATCATATAATAGAGTCGACTTATCTCAAGGACACTTTGTAGCTAAGTTAATTCTCTAAACTAATAGCCCCAGTAAGCCATATCATCTAAACAAATTTGAGAAGATTAGCTGAATGATAATCTCCATACACTGCCTCTGAAACAGAAACACATAGATCAGATTTGCAGAAATGAGTCTTCTCTGGGCACAATCTCTCTATTTCTCTTAGCTTTTCAACCTTCCAGTGGCCATATTATGGGATGTGAAAAAGAAAAGAAGTATGGTCTGAAAAAGAAGAGGTCTCAATTGGATGGGGGCGGGATTTAAAAACATTCCAGCTTAGAGTCCATCCAGGGGAAGAAATGTTTGAAATCAGATGTTTAGGACTTTATTTAGCTTTCCCAAAGGAGACAGACAGTCTGGCGAGATTCTTGTAAATAGGTGGTCTACAATAAAGTAAACTACTATGTCCTGTTCCCCGAGTTGTTCCAGTTATTTGTGGTTGACATTAAAAAAATTGTCTTTTCCTTTTCTTTGTGGTAGCTTTGACCTATCTGGGTTGAGATACAGAGAAAAGGAAGAGCAGAGTCTCTAATTCAGCTACTGGGAAGACTTGGAATACGGCTACTGCCTGATTGACTGTCTCCTTACTGGTTACATGCTATTTCTAGGAGTATTTATTTATTTATTAAATTTATATGCCACCTATCTTGCGGTTCGAGGTGAGATTATTAGATTTGGGATCCAGAGATCCAGACAAACAAAAGGGATAAATTGTAGATATTTTTAACATCTGGCAAACTTCTAATGGCTACCCTAAACTTTATAATCTACAACTAGTAGTGCTCTGCTGGGGGAGAAATTGATTTAGTCATCTACAACATGGGAATAATGCCAGAGTGTTCAATGAAGGTTATGGGAATAGCAAGCTTCCTGAAGCTTAGTGTGCTCTCAAGCGTGTTAGATTACAACGTCCAGAATTCCAGATAGTATGATAGACCTGAACAAGTTTCAGGGCAAGCCTCTTCTAGGTTAAATGCTCTGGCATCTGGTGTTGCCATCTGTCTGAATACCAAATGTGAATGTATCTGATGTGGAAGTGATTCTACCTTTAATACAGAATTTCTAAAACTGCATTTATTACTTTTAATAATAAGTCAATTTGCCCTTAAACCCTAACAATTTTGCTCCCCTCCCCATCTGTTGTCACTCTCAGGAAGTACATCAGTTGATTCTGAAGAACAATTGAAATAAGCATATATTGACATCAATATATTTGCCTACAAGGAAACCCCCCCCCCCCAAAAGATCTCATTTGCAATACTGGGGCACAATGTTCCATATCAAACTTTGAACCAGAAGCAAACATGATTAAGGAATTCAATGCTGCTTTTGAACAAGTTTCGGACAATAATATCCTCTCCTCTGTTTTCAATTTAGAAGTTCGTAACTATTTTGAAACTGATTCTTTCTTCTCATTCTGTTTCCAGCAGGTCTGTTTGCTGAAGCAATACAAATGTGTGCAGATATGCATGGTTTCAGTTATGCTTATAGGTTTTAATCATCCAAGGGAAAAATGGCTTTGCTAGAACAAAAACCTTTGAAACCTTGAGACTTCAGGTTTATTGCTTTAATCAGATAAAGACCCCTCCTTTAAGAGATAAACGTTTTGAGGAGAAGGGGAAAGTATATACAGCATGTTTCAAAAAAGAGAAAAGAAAGGAAATAAGACCAACATTAATAATATTAAATAATTCACGTATAATAATAACCACTTATATTATTTAAGGAGGGAGAAAGACAGATAGAGAGATATAGACAGACATCCCCTTCCCTTTGTAACTTCTATTTGCTTATCTATCTAAGGCATTAGGGTCATCAATCTAGGCTGCAAAATTCTAGATGGCCGTTAGATTAAAGTTTAATTTTCGGTCTTTTAAATGAATCTTACTCTTAAATTTTCTTAATTTTTTTTACTGTTGTCTATTGATTCTTCAGGTTGTTTCAGCCTACGTAGCCCTGAACTAGATTTCATGGGGAAGATCCTTATGAGATCTGCTAGTCCTTTTCTTTTTATTTTAAATAAGGTTTTGTACAGTACGTCCATTTTAGGATTTAATAGATCAATTTCCAAGCCTCTTATTGAAAAAACTCTGGTGAGTTTTGAAAACAAGTTAGGTGGACTAAGCAAGCCTTCAACAACTTTAGTTCAAATTATGCAATGCTTTAAAAGCGAAACATGGTTGAAATCAAATCACATAAACTGTAGCAAGGTTAGACTGAAAAAAAGAATTATATTTTATCATTTGGAATTTGTCCTAATGAATATAAAGCTTTAAAAATCATACCCTAACAAAAAGTCTTTCTCAGATAGAACCCAAAAGATGAGATTCCTACATTCAAATAATCTTTCAGAAAAACAAGGATGACACAATTTTTCTATCTTTGCCTCTCATGTACCCTCTTTATTCAGGTTTTCAGTGTGTACTTCAGATATTCCTTTCAGTTTCTTCCTTTTTTCTGGTATCTTCTCCATTATGTTAAAAAACAAGTTGTCAAAGATTCTTAGGTTTTTCCCATTGTTACATACATACAGCTGCCTGCAAGTTAATTTTACATTTAAATGAATACATTATCTAGCACAGGGATTTTCAAACTTTATCATGCGCAGAAACCTGTTAGATAACATATATTTTCTCAGGACTGATCAAGAGGCAAAGCTACAGTGAAATAAATTTGGCTGCCTTCAAATGAACTTTTTTTTTTTTTTTTTTTTTGCTCCTAGTTCTTTATGGAATTTCATCAAAGTCTTCCAGAAACCTTGGTTTCCACAGAAAACAGACTGAAAATGTCTGGTCTAGGATAAAGTAAGGTGTACTAATTGCTTGATTTCTCTTTGAAAGCACCATAATTCCTGTCCTGAAAATGGCCAAATCCACAATTTCTCTCAATTCCACCTGTTAATAATAGAGAACTTCACCTTCAGACATCCTGTTCTCTCTGCTATTTGTTCCACAAATATTGGTTACTGTCACCTTCATCACGGACCTCTACAACTCCTCTAAGCAGCATGGTGGAGCCAACCACCTCAGCATCCTGGAAGATCCGAAACCAGATGTTTTGTTGTTCCTTTGCTTTGTGCTGCCACCAACTAAATTTATCTAAATTTTTTCAATTCTTTCCTCCCTTGCTCTTCATTCTCCATAACAACTCTTTGTCTCCTGAGCTCCTGTTTTGGCTTGGTCAAAACCAATACATCTGTCATTCAGCTCCAGGAAAAAAGTTCTGCATTCATATCATATCTACTTACTATGTTCCTATTAGCACCATACTGAATCCAAATTATCAACACAGATCCTCTGAGAAATCAGTCATAGCCAAATGCCATTTTAAAAAAAATCACTCTATTTTGAAACTACTGCTTTTCAAAACCTGGAAGTGTCATGGCTCAAACAGGGAACCTTTAGTTGATATGTGGTTGACCTTTGCTGTAAACTGATGAACAGCATATTGCAAGATTTGCTGAAGCAGTTTAGTATATTCAGCCATTGGCTAACATACTGTATGAGGCAGAGCTGATTACTGGACTGAATAGGGAAAAAAATACAAATTGTTTGGTTGTACCTGGAGAATTAGTTCTTCCTGAACACTGATGAGTTTGTATCACCATTGATTTGCTCTTCAGTTGTATTGCTCCACCATTCTTATTTCTGGTTAATTCGGGGCATAGCCATGATTCCTGTTTCCCAACTTCTGAGTCTTCCTTTCTTTCTTTCTTTCTTTCTTTCTTTCTTTCTTTCTTTCTTTCTTTCTTTCTTTCTTTCTTTCTTCAATCAATGAAGACAGTGAAAAAAAGAACAAGAAAGAAACCAGGATTTTGTAATAGATGTCAAAACCCTTATTCACGTGTAGTGTTTTTAGAAAACAGGGTATGATTTACTTTACCTCTCTCTGGAGAGGTACATAGTCCTCTGAGTATATTATAATCAGATCACTATAAGAATTATGGAGATATATGATTTACAATTTCTATTCCTGGATGCAGAGACTCACCCATTGGAAATAGGACTGTTAAATACCATATTTTCCTATATGTAGAATGTTGAACTTCAGGATTCTACCTTTTCTATTTACTCATTTGTGACATTAGCAAAGAAGGATTAATGTATTGGTGAGTTCTAGAGAAGAGAAAAGAAATAGTTGCTGAGAAACTAAAATATGACATTTTGCAAAGAGTAGTTGTAGCAGCTTTTATTGTTTATACATACAGAACAGGAGGACTTAGCAACAGAAATAAATATCAAAACATAATAACACATTTAACAACACATTATGTATGTGCGTACACATGTATGCATTTATTTATGTATGCACTTATAATAGTGTCCTCTGTGAAATATTTCATGAGATTGTTGGATGCATGCCCAATCTCACGAAGTCAATGGGACATATCTTCTGTCATCCAAACTATGACAGAGGAAATACTGAAATATCATTTGCACCCATTGTTTGTGTAATTTCTTCAGTGTCAACAGTCTATACAGGTAATCCTTGATTTATAACCATCCATTGAATGACTATTTTAAGTTGCAACGGCAATGAAAAAAGCGAGTTGCAACCAGGTCTCACACTTACCACTGCCACAGCATCCCCATGCTCATGTGGTCAAAATTTGAATACTTGGCAACTGGCATGTATTTATGATGGTTGCAGCATCCCAGGGTCATTGATCACCATGTGTAAACTTCCCAGCTAGCTTCCAACAAGCAAAGTCAATGGGGGAAGCTGGATTTGCTTAACGACTGCATGGTTCACTTATTCACACAATAACTGCAATGTCTATGGAGATTCTCAATCACCCAGGTCATAGTAATACCCAAAGTGCTTTTTCCATTCTGAAGAAGTTTCTTGGATGAGAAGCGAAACAAGATAAGTCCAATTGCCTTTTGAAAAAGCACCTTTGGGACAATAACTGCAATGTCTCACTTAGCAATCATGGCAAAAATTGGGCATGGCTCACTTAATAACTGCCAATGGAAATTCTAGGCCCAGTTGTGATCATAAGTTGAGGTCTACTTTTATTGACTTCCCTTTTCCTGCGACATACCCTCCCTGATTAAAATTCACAAGACTTCTAATTTGCAACTTCTAATCAATATAGATTCTGAAAAATAATTTAGCTTTCTAGGTCCAGGGATTGTATTTCATCATTGGTCCTCAAGGCTATTTCTACACATAACTCTTTTTAAAAAAATACATTTTATTGTTTTTTTAATTCTTAAGAAAAAGTACTCAGGACACACCGTGGTGTTTGGGTAATCAAACATTCAAAAGTGAAAACATATATAAACAAGTCAACTCAATACATTCACTGTCCCCTCTCTATTTCCCTCAAATAGCATAATACGTTTAAAATATTCCATTTCTAATTTAAATTTCTATTACTGCTAAACCTAAAGTTTTAAAACTTTGTCAGTTTACAATTACCATAATCAAATTTAACTTTAAATCAACAAGTTATCAATTCAGGTATCCCTTCAGGATATATTCTAATTCTTAATCTCTCACATCCCTCATTTTATCACCAATCTCATTTATTTCTTCTTCCACTACACAATAGATATCCTAATTAAAATAAAATATTAATCTACCCTATACATATATAGTCCCACAATCGATCAATCTTTTTAAGATAACAAAATAATGTTAAACCTTAAATCATTTCAATTCATTAAACAAAATTCAAATTTCATCCAGTTGATTATCATGCTTTATCACATCTATGTTATCATACAGAAAGGTCATCTTACTAATTTAAGACACTCAGTTAATTATTGAAACCATCCAAATCTAAAAAGCCAACATTTTTTCAATTCCAATGCATAATAATTTTCATCAAAATAAACCTATTATTCCCAAAGGTACATTCTTAATCTATTTAAAATATCTATTCTAATAATCACCCTCCTATATTTTTTTTCTTATTTCTAACTCTAAATCTTAATCCTTAAAACAGTCCATAAATCCAACATTGTCTTTTAATCCATTACACAATTTTAAATTTCTCTTTTCAGTCTGATTCTGGCTTTTTTCTGTGCCAGGCAGGTTTCCATAACCAAGCTTCCCTTTCAGCCAGTAGATCTATTTTTGTTGCTTGCAGCGGCCTTTGAAAGGATAGGAGTCCCATCCTCTGCATTAGGCATCTATTTCTCTCATCCTTAAAGCATCGTTGCTTTGTAGTTTCAAATCTCAGTCTTTGCTTCTTCTGTTCCTCAAAGTTACAGATGGAAAGTTTATAAAATAGAATAAGTTCCTCTTTTATCTCTGTTGATTCCTCTTCTAGTATGTTTTGATTTATAGAATAGTCAGATGTAGACATCAGTTTGAATGTTTGAAGTGAGATTTCTGGATCTTAATTCTGTAGTAAACTCTTTCATTATAGCACATATTTTTGCAATAGCCTCATAAATCTTTTCCAATATAAGTTTACAGTTTAATTGTAACTGAAGTTTCTCTATTTTGATAGTAATTAAAAAGAGTCTCTTTTTTTCTTTTTTGTAGAGGCTATATTTAATAAAAGTTAGGCAGTGTCCACCCCCACAATTCCCACAGCTGCACAGCTTATCTTTCTCTTCAAAAATAATTTGAAGGTCAGGTCTATTCCATCTTCAAAGAGTAACCAGAAGTTACAGTATTAAGTTTTCGCCACTAGATGTCCTCAGTAGGTTAAAAAAAGATCTTTTCCAGACACCATTTCCTTTTTTCTCTTTTAAAGTATAATGTGAAAAAAGAAATAATCTTCCAGCATAAGATGATAGTACAGTTCTTAGAAAGAGAAAAAAAATTCTGTACTCCCAAAAATATGGAAATAAAATATAGTCTTTAAAATTTTGTCTATTTTCGCCTTTCTTCCAAACATGCAGAAGCTGCTTTTTCAAGCCAGAGAAATAATTCCAACAAGGCTCTTACAGGCACCAAAAACAAGATAGAGTAGAGAGAGTAGCAAGGAAAAGTCTCACCCAGATTCACCACGGGCATTCTTACAGCTTAGATGTTCTTTGACTTGCAGTTTGAAGCGGCAGGGTGATCAGCCATTTTACTGGCTGATCTTCTTCTCCGTCGGCCCTCAAAGATAGCTCGGACAGCTGGAGGAGCCGCCACTCCTCTGCAGCCGAGCAAAGCCTCCTTGACAAAAGTCGCACCCTCCAGGGCGACTTGCAACCCACATAAGGGTCTACTGGTGGAGGGAAGCTAGCCAACGAGGAGACAAGTCTCCTTGTACGGCTAGAGGTGCCGCGAACCAGAACTGGAAGTCTCTACACATAACTCTTAATACCTAGGAAGTTCCCAAATGAAGCAAAACAAAAGCAATTAAAAAAGAATATCCTCAACCCAATGAAGATAGAAAGTTACTTGAGGAAACAAAATAGTATTTCGGCTGGTACCTAAAATAAAATAATGTGACTGTTAAGAAATTAATTTGGGGAAGTGGCTTGCAAGCCTTGATCAAAAATGATGTCTGATGATGGGCCCTTTCTGAACTCATTCAGTAGGAAGATTCATCACGAAGCCGGTTGCCTCTCAGTTCAATCCATTGGGAATTCTTCTTGTTATTTTGTTGTAGTACCTGCCACTGACTCCTTTCGGATTCCCAATGGTTTACAACAAAAGAACAAAATATCCTTAATAAAAACAACCTCAACCCCAAACAACATAATACAAAGTAATAAGAAGATGAATCAAAAGAGGTAAAACAGTAGCATGAATTACAGCATAGAATCTGTCAAGGTCCTCTTGAAAAATTCAGTTCTGATTCAAAATGCTTTTCCACATACAGATTTGCACATCTTTTGCTATAGGATGTGAGCCAGTAGAGGTGCCTGTCCCAAAATAGAAATAAAAAGCAGATTTATGCAATCTGTAATCAGAGGAACACATTAGAGCACAGTGGCATGTAAATCCCATATTGGTGCAGTTTCTGATTGAATACTATGATGCTAATTTAGGACATATAGGTAACTTTATGACCATTTGTTTAGTGAACTTTCAAAGTTACGATATCACTGAATAAAGTCATTTATGACCATCCTCATATTTACGTCCTTCGCAGCATCCCTTTGGTCACATGATCAAAATTTGAGGACTTGGCAACTAGAATGTATTTACAATGGGTTGCAAGAACCCAGAGACATAATTTGAACCTTCTCAACTGGCTTCTGACAATCAAAGTAAGTGGGTGACACTGGATCCACTTAATTACTGCAGCAAAAAGGTTGTCAAATTGGGTGTGACTCACTTAATGACTGTTTCACTTAGCAATGGAAGTTCCGGTCCCAATTATGATTGTAAGTTGAACACTATATGTGTATGAGGCAACACAGAAGAACAACTTCAATTTTAGCTCATAGACATTTTCACTTAATTTTATCCTAAGCTTATTCATTTCTTATTATTTGATATTTTGGAGATGTGTCAGTATTGTTCTGTATTTTGGGGGTCAAGCCTACTTGGAATTATTTGAAAGAGGTGCCAATTTTTTTTATCACAAATACATAGGCCTCCATAACCACTCACAAATGAAAGAAAAAGGGCAACACATGAACAGCAATATCACAGTCTAAACCCCATACTTGCATCCCAACATCTGATGCATATATGTAAGTCACTGGGTTTGTATCATGATGTCATGATGTATGTTTTGACACTTTCAACATCATAGCTTATAGAAATACTCTTTTATCACTTTAGATTTTTTAAAATGATTATGATAATGATGACCTGGCATAAAACACTTTATCTAGCCAGTTTATGAATCGTTCCTTGTTCCTAAAAATCAAATGGCTCTTTTAAAATGTATATGCATTTGTGGACAAGAGTCCATTTCATTAATGCATCATAATAAATATAAATAAAATGAAAATAATGTACCAGTGAGCATACACATGGAAGTGCAAAAGAAGAAAAATATCCGTAAAAGGTGAGAAATAAAAAAGGCACAGAAATAAAAAAGAAAAAGAAAGCTTGTCACAATTCAATCAAGACTGAAATGTATGTCAGATAAAAGCATAATTTTGAGTGATTTGTCTCGTTAAGTCATTGTAAAAGAAAACAATATAGAATCAGATGACAAATAGATACACAATAGCATGAAGTATTCTCGTTGTTATTGTCATCCACATCTGACATGTGCTATAGATTGCATGAGTCTGTGTCCTAATAAATTGATACTCTTTCATACCTACAAGACTCATTATTCTCATAATGACAATAATTACTACTGATACACAATAATTTTGGCATACAAAAGAGAAAACTAAATCAGCATTTTCTGCACTATTGCAAAGACTATTCCACAAATCTAACAGTTTTGCCATTTTCCTTTTACAGCTGTCTGAATGTAACAGTAGCAGTCTTAATATTCTTAGTGGACATATAAAAAAAAATCTACTTTCCAAAGTGTTTTTTAATGTTTTTTTTTCTTTACTTAGATTTATATGCAGTTGAAATCCCAACACTGATGGATATCTAACCGATTTTGTGAAATCTTTCTGTTCTAATAACAGTTAGCATTCATGAACTTTCGGTAAAATAATAGTAAACAAAGATGATTAAAAGGTTTTGTTCCAGCTCAACACAAATGTGGGTGAATATTGTTGACTGTATGAAAAAAATAACTAATACTTCCGATAGTCTTACTTCAGCATAAGTGCTCACATACAAAAAGCAAGGTAAAAATAAAGGTAAACATTCCCTCAAGTGAAGCTTAACTTTTGACATGTCTATGCAGTTGAGTTGGCAACTGTATCAAAAAATATAAAAGAGAGAAAGAGATTTGAAGGATTATTATTGCAGCACTTTCTTAATTTTCTTCATAGTTCATTCAGGATGGTTCACCTAAACTGAGACCTCCAGCATTTGCTAAAAACAGAGTTTCTGAAGTGACTTTGCCACATCAAATTTCACTGGTTTGATCAAAACCTAGGTTTTTCCCTCTCAAAATAGCTTGAGAAATACGTCCAGCCCTCAGCTGAATAGGAAGGCTGCTCCATCTAAAGTCTGTTTAAAAATGAAAAGCTTCTAAGAAGAATGAGAAAAATATCAGTACATTTGATACCAATACATTTTATATTAGCATTAGTATGTATAAATTAGCATGTCCAGATTTGTGGATATTTAAGACTTATTTTCTTTTTTGGGGGGTGATCATGCTTCATGTCTGCCTCAACATTCATATTAGAATTGCAATTTTCTGTTCATCAAGGGTTCATACTTTTTCTTATCTGTTCCTTCAATTCATACTTTAGTTAAACTTTACTTTAAAAATGAGGAACCTGTAACTTTCCGGATGTTGCTAAATCCTAGCTCCACATTTCCCTCATTATTGATATGCTGGTTAGTTGAAATCGCATGTTTTTCCAACATCAGCAGGACTGTTGATATCCTCCACCTTATTCCTGTTTTATTTTTGTCATTGGAAAACCTCGTGGACTATACTGGAATATATATATGATTCCTTCCAATATCAATATGCCATTGAAACCCAGAATGCAAATTCTTCAGTTTAACATATTTTTTTGGACTGTGTTCTGGGTCATTTAGCAATGAAATGTTCACTTTTTCTCTATCAGTGTCAATGCAACATGATACAAAAACTACATCCATTTATTTCCAAAAAATGGAGACAAAAAAAGTTTATTATGTGCTGTTATTTTTTTTTTACTGTCTCCAACTATGAGATTCCTGTCCATTTTCCAGTACTACATAGTTATATTATGTACATTTATTGGATTATTTAATGATATGAGCTTTCTATCTGTTATTCCCTCAGTAGGAATGTTATTTAAGTCTCCTAATTCCATGTACAGGATCATTTGTAAGAGAAGAAATTTTTGCTGTGACATCGGTGATCAGTATTAGAATTTTCCACATACAATATTTTCCAAGTAATGAATATGGGCATAACATAACAGTGGCTGTTTCAGTCTGCTTTTATCAAAATAATTGTACTATGAAGACCTGCCTTCCAGTTGTAATGAGAAGTGAAATAACTGACCTAGAAACAGGAACAATGAATTAGGCATCCGCAGAGAGGCAAATGGCAAATTCTGTCTGATGAAGCCCTCACACTGATGCTGTGACTGATGTATTTGCATTGGATGTCAGGGCACAAGTGTGTAATTGTGGCATTTGCATGGAGAGGCGATGGCTCATGTGTCATTATTTTAGTGTATTGAGATTTGTTGAGGAGACCGCTGGGAAAAAAAACTTCATTTTTTATGAAATATAAAGGTAGGTGCATGCCCTTTATCAAATGAGCATGACACCAAAATGCCTAATAAGAGGGGGAAAGAAAGGGATCATCAGGCTGTAATTGAAAGAATATAAAGATGTCTACAAAGCTATGTAGAAGACGGCAAGCAGAATTAAAAAAAGAAAAAAGAAATAAAATCTTGAAAAAAACTAAAAAACATAAAACAGATCAGAAATGTGTGCTCAATATATAAAACAACATTAAAACATATAAAAAGTAACAATGGTGTCCACAAAAGCTGTTGTTGCTATTTCTGGGGAAAAAAGGGGAGGTGGAGCTTGCATCACACTACTGCAGCATTGTCAATATCAGCCTGATCCCGTTTCTCTGTCTACAAAGATTCTTCTGAATATCTTGTTTCTGGGGACTGAGCTAACTGATTTAAAGTGAGATTTCAGTTAGTCATAGATTGAGAGTAAGACACATGGATTATCCTTTCTGTACAGATAATGCAAATTTAGCTTTCTTTTAGCCAAGTATCATACAGGTATGAGGCTGTTGTTTGGCAGTGTTAAGTTTAGAATACAGGCAGTCCTTACAACCATTTGAAGTTATAATGGACTCCCTAAAAAGGTACTTACAACGAGGTTTAAAGTTCCGACAGCTGCCTGCCCAGCACATGATCGCAATTTGATCGCTTAGCAATATGTTTACATTTACAGCAGCTTGCAGTGTCCCAGTTGTAATGAACACGAACATGATTTACAATGGTGTTTTTGTTTTTGTTGGAAAGCAGAGTTTACTTTTGGTTTAGAGAGTCGTGGTGGTGCAGTGGTTAGAATGCAGTACTGCAGACTACTTCTGTTGACTGCCAGCTGCCAGCAGTTTGGCAGTTCAATCCTCACCAGCTCAAGGTTGGCTCAATCTTCCATCCTTCTGAGGTCAGTAAAATGAGGACCCAGATTGTTGGGGGCAATATGCTGACTCTGCAAACCGCTTAGAGAGGGCGGTGAAGCACCATGAAGCAATATATAAGTCTAAGTGCTATTGCTGTTACTATTTCCTACAAAAAAAACCAAACAAATGCCCATTGAGGATAATGGGTTTGCTGATTGAAATGCAGATTCATTTTAACAATCATGGTGATTTGCTTAACGACTGCCACAAAAAAGTGGGTTGATTATGTGATGTCCTCCTTAACAACCAGTAGGATTTACAACCATAAGTATGTGCTCAATTACAGTTGTAAGTTGAGAACTACCTCTGTTAAGAATATCAGAGAACAATTGTGAATAGTTAATTAAGGCAATAACTACCTTGTGGGTCAATTTCTGATCTTTGGAAGAAAGTGCAACAAAGGTATCAATTTTAGAATTTACATATTCAGTGCAGTCCCGAATGTCTGCTGGGTGGGGTCAAAAACATTGATATGGCAGTCATGATTTCATGATCAAAGGCCTGCCCCTTTTTTCCTGTTGACGTCTTGACAATTTTTTATATCTCTCCCCTTCCCCCCTGCCCCCAGGGCCAATGTAATATCAAATAAATTGAAACACAGCTGGAAGATGGATTTCTCAAGGAAGAAGCAAGCTAGGAATAAGAGGAAAGTGGGCATAAATTCTGCTGGTCATAAATAATTGTGTGGCAAAAACTTTTTGTGAGAAACCACTGATAAGATTAATAGTCAAAGTGCAAAGGGCAAGTATTTCAGCTGATTCCAGTCCCTGTTTCAGTGCACACTTGCTTCAGAACTGCAATACAATCTGAATCTGTTTCTGACACATTATAATAAAATAGAATATAATAAGTATATTAGCTCCACTGTCCAATCTATGACCTTGGACACTCATGCTGTGATTAATTTCCTGAAAATCTCAGCTGTTGCACATTAACTCTTGTTGACTCGTTTATAAATATGTTTCGCTCAACTGATTCTCTGTCAGAAGGTAAGAAACTTGTTTTGTTTTTTTTTTTTAAAGTTACCTGGCTAACTGAAAACAAAGCAAAACACAGTTACCCAGATAAATATACTCATCCTCTAGAGTAAAAGTGTACTCAGAAAAACGAATGGCTTTTATAGATGCTGAAAACAAGCCCGTGTTTGATGTAGAGTATGAAACACATTGCTATCTTTTATCTCTTTTGGAAGTATCTTCCTTCTTTCCTCTTCCCATTTTTCCTCCTTTTTTTTTTTTTTTTTTTTTTTAGCAACACTCAACTGCAGTTTTGCTGCCATTGCATTTCTACCAATATAGCTTGAATGCTAGTGGTTGTTTTTCCATCTTGGTATTCTCCATCTTATCAAGGTTCTTAAGCAATGGTATGACCCTAAATGACATTATTATTATGGTTGGTTGCACAGCCAGCCAAATGTTTAGCCTGGATTTAGCATTTTTATCCACCCATTGAGTCCGTCCCAAGGACCTGGGATAGCCAAATCTTGTTGTTTAATAATAAAGATTTTGTTGTTTCAAAAGCTGCCTTTTGCGATTGACTGATAGTGATTTTCTCAGTGCTGATTTTCTCAGTGGTGTTCAAATGATGCTCCAGATTTTTAGGATTGCACCCAAGATGCCTTTTACTATTGGTACAATCTTTGATTTCTTTTGATATAGTTGTTCTACTTGTAGATCTTTATATATTCTGCTGTCTCCAGGTACTGCCACATCCACTATCCAGACTTTTGTGTCTTTCTTATACACAACAATTGTTATGTCTGATGTGTTATATGGCAGGTACTTGTCTGTTTGAATTCTAAAATCCCAGAACACTTTAGTCTCTTCATTTTTTGTTACTTTGTCTATTTTGTGGTCTCAACAGATCTGGTGTACCCTGGTGCCCCCCAGGGTACACCAAGGATAAGTGCATAAGTGCAGAATAGAATGAACTAGCAATCTAGGCTGTCAGGACTTCATTGTGTCTAGCATGAGTAGATTTAGCGTATGACATATGCTAAATAAATAAATACATCCACGAACTGCAATACCTAGGGCAGCTTTTGTTAATGCAGTCAACTGCCAATCTGGTATGGGTTTCTGTAGGTTCCATCTCCCCATATTGTCAATGGGAGAGACACTCTTTGTCTGGCTTCTCTGATTAGACTTCTTCCATAGCTCTCAACTATCTCAGAGCATTCAAGGCCCATAATCATGTCAAGGCAGAGCATCACTGGGGGATTGTTATTATTTTCTTAGGCAAAAAAACAGGATGGGATCTGCAAAAACAAGATGTTGCTCATGCAAACCTGAAACTTTCTTCATTACTGTTTCCTTCTGTATCTAAAGTTAGCAAGCTATGTGGCTTCAACTTTCCCAGTCAACATTTTGGAGTTTTAACACATGGTGACTGTTCTGTGCATTGGTAAGGCATTGAGACAAGACAGGTATAACAACAGTTGCTTCTTTATTCAAGCTTCAACAGAACAACACAAAATGGCACAGATCCCTTTTATACCCTTTTGCAGGGAACAGCATCAGCCAATAAATGCAAGGTATTTTCCCGCTTTGCACGTGCGCAATAGGCTGGAGATAGCCTGTCTGGCCCGGGCAGCCATGTGGTCTGCTGGGTCTCTCTGCAGCTTCCTGCACCTGCTCTGTTAATCACAGGCCCAGGACATAGCAGTGACCACCTCACCCTGCCTAATGGATTGGACAGGTTTCTAACTCCTTGTGCAGCTTTTTTAAGGCCCTCAACTCAGGCATACTACTGTTGCTATTGCTTTTGCCATTACCAGCAGAGTATAACTCTACAGGTAGTCCTCGACTTACAGCCACAACTGAGCCCAAAATTTCTGTTGCTAAGCGAGACATTTGTTAAGTGAGTTTTGCCCCATTTGACGACTTTTCTTGCCACAGTTATTAAATGAATCATTGCAGTTCATAAGTAACACGGTTGTTAACTGAATCCGGTTTCCCCATTGATTTTGCTTGTCAGAAGGTCGCAAAAGGGGATCACATGACCCAGAGACACTACAAGTGTCATAAATATAAGTCAGTTGCCAAGCTTCTGAATTTTGATCACATGACTATGGGGATGCTGCGACAGTCGTAAGTATGAAAAGTGATAATAAGTCACTGTTTTCAGTGCTGTTGTAACTTTGAACGATCACTCAATGAACTGTTATAAGTTGAGGACTACCTGTACTGGTGTTATAAAAAATGGTATTGGTATCATTTACGTCATCTTCATTATTATTAGTAATAATAGTGGAGATAGCAGCTGTACAGTAGTATGTGCAAAGTAAAGATAAAGTCTCCTTGGAATTGAGTTTAAGTTGTGGTGACAACATAAACAATATTTTTTAGCAAAAATATAGAAATGGTTTGCCTTTGCCTTCTTCCAGGGTGATTCCCAACTTGTGACTTCCTCATGTTTTCTCAACCAAGTATTAACAAGATTTGACCCTGACCAGCCAAATTCAGCTAGTTGCATCTGTGCAAGCATATTTTCCAATTTACTTAGCATATTTCTTAGAAATTGGAGGGGCAATTTGGAAATGCAAGATGATTTGAATGGCAGTACTCATTATCCGCAGCATCCTGGATCCATAGATACTTGAAAGTTGTGTTCCAGTTACTGCTGTTTTGTGAAGAAGGACATGTATGTGTAAAAAGCTGAGGTCTACAAAATCATCATCTGTAATATTTTCTTGCCTTTACCTCCCCTCCCCCCGGCAATTTAAAATATTTAGTTAGCTTCCCCAGCTGTTCCAAGTAGTAACGTAAAATCAGATGACTTTGATCCACACTCCATTAGTGGAAATTAGTTCTCACTTAAATCAATGGAATAAATTAGTCATGACTCCACAGACAAGTCTCATGGACTTCAGTGGAGATATACGCCACCCAACCGATGGAACCAATCAAATTATTACAGGAGCAGCTCCAAGACCACTAAATCAACTCATTCAGATTAAAAACAGGCTTTCGTGCCTGGCAGATGGGCTTCCTCTTGTGTGGAAGAGGTAGGCAGTTTCAAAGCCTAAAGGTTCCTAGGGTATAAATCCAATCTGCTACTCCAAGTTCTCCTTCTTTACCATTAGGGGATCTCAAGCCGTAAATAGAAGCAGATGGATTATAAAGTTGAGTTATAATGCTTTGGAATGAGTATCCATGTACCCATTTGTGTGCATGTTATGTGGCAGACAGCCCTTTAAAAACAGCGCAGCCTCATCACACCTGGTTTGCCATGCAAAATGTTCCTCTGGAGATCCACGCAAGAGAGAGCTTTCTCTAAGAGGGCTCTCTCTAGTGGGTCATTTGCATATTTCACTGTTGTTTTCTTCCGCTAATTAGACGATCCAAAGAATGAGCGGGAGAGAGACAGGAAGAATCCTTCCACCGACAGAAAAAGGAACAGTATGGCAAGCTTTCTGTCTGTGAAACGAGCGTCATTTTTATGCAGTCCTTCACATTTAGCTTTATGATTAAACAGATAAGGGTTATCTGTTTGGAAGAAAGGAAATCTTCCCTGATTAATGCGAGTGTCCAAAGAACTCAGTTATTAAAAGGCCTACAAAGGTACGATCAAAACGGTGCTAATAAATAACCACACAATAGAAGTGGCTCTAATGCACTACCTTAAACAAAAACAAGGAAAAAAAACCCCAACCATTTTAGTACAAAATTAAAGAGCAGTAAATGCATTGCAGCGCTGAATTATAATGCTATCAAAAGTGATTATGGCATTTATAATTAAAATGCGGGAGAGATCATAAATGAAAAAGAAAATGGTCTAGCTACAGTTTCTAAAATGGAAATAGAGAGAAAACCGTTTTACACGCTCAGAGGTAAATTCGGGCCTGAGGGGGAAAAAACAGCTTAGATAAAACTGCATGTTATATAAGCTGATTGTAAGGCAATGTAAAATATAGTATCAGACATATTTTTACATTATACCTTCAATTATCTGACTGCTTGCATTTGGAAAACTAAAATGCAAAGGAAATCATGCTAATGATTTTTTTTATGCTGTGCTGGAAATTGTATATTCCAGTTTCATTTAAATACCAAGCCACCCCCTGTCTTCCAGTATGCACATATTAGTCAATGAAAATGATTTATGGAAGTCTGCCTAATAAATTCATTTTAATGTTGTTGGTTAGAACTGTACAGAATAGAATTTAATTTCAGGTGTCAGGTAGAAAACGATGCAGATATGTTTCATCCTCCTTCCCTCACATTTGAAGACAAACTAAATAATCAGATTTGGCTCTATAATGACAAACAGAAGGCAATCCGCACAACTGAAATGAAGATATGTAGGAATTCAGCCCTGGAACCGGGTACTTACGTTTGATAATTAAATATTTACAGGGAAAAAGAAGTCATGGTACTTTGTAGAAATGGAGACTTAACTAAGACTCAAAGTCCAACCCTCTCCTCCTTCATCCATGAACCAAATTCTCAGAGGGGGATATGGAAATAATATACCGACACAGGAAAACTGAAAGGGGAAAGAAAGAAAAGGAATTCGGAAATTCCAAAATGGATGTTTGAAGATAGAGCTGAAGATTATTTGGACTGAAACTGAAAAAATGTGATTTTTAAAAAATCTTTATTGGATCATACTTTGTCTTTCTGCTTACTTCAACACTCAAGGCAACCTAAGCAATAAGAAATGCGGAGAATAAAATAGATCGAAATGGAAGCCATTAAAATCAAAACCAAAATAGAAATACATTATTAACTATGTAAAGCTTGGCAGAAGAGATCTCCTTTGAGAGATCTTTTATAACCACTTTTATAAAAGCTAGGAGAGAGCATCACAACCTTCATCTTAGAAATGGAATTCCACAGCATAGAAACCAGAATAAGCACTTTTCCTATGTACCTAAGAGTTGAGTTTCTAGCAACAGGGTCATCTTCAGATGTAACTCATGAGAAACAAGAACTGATTGTAAAAGGGGCTCAGCATAATGATACTCATAGATGGCTTCTGGCAGGATTCAGAGTTTTCATTATTGCACCTCAGAAGTTACAGAGAATGTGGCAACCCTGATGTAACAAGAATAGTGTGATTGAATTAGGACAAGACTACTTATGTGGCTTCCTCTCCTTTCCATAAAAATAATCCAATGACACTATTAACATGTCAGCTGGGCTATCCAAAACCCTATCCAGAACAGTAATCTCAGTGGGACAATGTTCTAAACTTGACATGTTCATGGGCAGTTAAGCGAAGGCAGAGAGAAGATAAATATTCATTTTGCGACATAAAAACCCAAACAAGAAGCCTTTAGTCTACCCATCTTGCATTAAAGAATCCAGCCTATGCTGTCACCAAAAACAACATACATGGATAAATTAACACACTGAACAACATCCTGAATAGGGAGGCTTTATTTCACAGTGCCATAAATGTTTGGAGTAACACCCCCCCCCTCCCCAACAATAAGCTAAATTAATGTAGCATACACACACCCCCCCACACACACACACACACTGTATGTGTGTGTGTGTGTGTGTGTGTGTGTGTGTGTATGTGTGTGTGTGTGTGTGTGTGTGTATGTAGGTCTTTGGTTGTTCGGGTTTTCTCCCACGTAAAATTGGAAGTGTCTTGGCGACGTTTCGACGAAGTCCCATTCGTCATCTTCAGGCTGGTGCTTTCAGCTTCGTGCTTTGAGCAGCAATGTGTGATCTTAGCTGTTTATTCCTTTTAACTGCCAGTGGGGGGTATGAACTGATTGGGTGGGAGCTTGGCTGTGTTCTGATTGGGTGGAGGTGTGTTCTGAATGGTTAGGGGCTTGGCTGTGCTCTGATTGGCTGGGGGAGTGTTCTGTTTGGTTGTGCTCAGGTTAGTCTGAGTTGCAGAGGGGTTTAAGATTTTGGGCTGCCTTGCTATTTTTTGGCTTCGCGTTTGTGGTCGTGCCTCATTTTCATGGAGGGTGTCAGTTTGCTTCATGTATGGATTGGAGGGCTTTAAAGTGGCTAATGATGCAGCTCTGGTCTGGCTTCTGGTTTGTGGTCGTGCCTCATCATCGGTGTGGCTTTGGGTTTGCTTTTTGCGTGGATGTGTGGTGGTGACATCCTGTGTGGTTTTTGTGAGTGTGGGTCTGGTATAATTTTTTGTGTTAGGGAGTCGTTTGTCAATAAGGGCAGGTTTCCAAATGGCTGGTAGGCGGGAGGTATCATCTCGTTTGTTCATGCTGTGTGGGCGTTTTTCTATCTCGATGGCTCTAGAGTATCGTTATTAGAAATGTCCTTCTGAAAGGTTCTGGTATTTTTAAAGTGTCAATTTCATGTACTAGGTTCTTTAAGGTGTCGGACCAGGGAAGAGGTCGGTCTTTTTTTGATGAATTCTTATGTTTTCAATGCGTGCACTTATTCTTCTGTTGGTTTGTCTGATGTATGTGATGGGACAAGTGGTGCATGGGATTTCGTATACTCCTTGATTTTCTAATTCAATTTTATCTTTGGGGTTTCTAAGGATGGTGGATATTTTCCTGTTTGTGCAGAATGCTGTTTTGATGTTGTGTTTATGGAGGATCTTACTGATTCTGTCTGTGATGCCTTTTATGTATGGGAGGATGGCTTTGCCGTTTTCTTGTTCTTTGTCTTGGATTTTAGTGGGGGTTTCTTTTTGGATTAGGTTGTAATCTTATTTCTATGGAATCCGTTGGATGTTAGTACATTGGTGAGAGTGTGTAGTTCGGGTTTTAGGTGTTGTTCGTCAGCTAAGCGTTTTGTTCTGGAGATGAGTGTCTTGGCTACAGAGTTGATCTGTGCTGGGTGGTGGTGTGATAGAGCGTGCAGATAGCGGTTTGTGTGTGTTTTCTTCTGGTAGATGGTGTGTCCTAGGGAGCCATTGGATTTCTTGTAGACTAAGACATCCAGGAAGGGAAGTTGGTTGTTAGCTTCTGTTTCCATGGTGAACTGTATTTTGGGGTGTAGGCTGTTGAGGTGTGTGAGGAAGTTGTCCAGTTTTTCTTTCCCATGTGGCCAGATTATGAAGGTGTCGTCTACATATCTGAGCAAGAGTTTGGGTTTGTGATCCGATTTTTCTAGAGCTTGGGTTTCTAAAAATGTTCCATGTAGACGGTTGGCATGAAGGTGAGAGGGGTGAATCCCATGGGTCAAGCTCCTTCTTTTGGTTGTACTTTTGTCCATTAAGATGAAGATGTGTGGATAGGCAGTTGGTTGGTCAGATTAAGATGTGTTGGGGGGTTATATTTGGGATAGTGTCAGGCTTCTTTTGATAGGACTGGGTGAGAGGCTATGACATCGAAGCTCACTAGTAGGTCGTGGGCTGCAAGTATCTTGTTTCTTTATGATCTCTATAAACTGGAATGAGTTTTTTACGTGTGAGGTGATGGATTCTGCATAGGGGTGTAGTTGTTTGGCGAGAAATTTGGCTAGGTTTTGTAGAGGTGAGCCTATGGAGCTGACTATAGGTCTGAGTGGGGTTCCTTCCTTGTGTATCTTGGGGAGACCATAGAGTTGGGGGCATCTGGATGATTTCTCTCTGGGAATGATTCTTTGCTGGATCTCTTCGCTAATGGGGGAGGCTTTTATTTTGGATCTGGTGGTTTTTTCCAGGTAGGTGGTGGGATCTGTATTTAGGGTTTGTATGTGGAGTCTTGGAGTAGGTTGGTTAATTTGGTTTGGTAGTCAGATGTGTTCATAACCACCGTGGCGTTGCCCTTGTCTGCTGGTAGGATTATTATGCTGGTGTCTTACTTGTAAGCGTTTAGGTATTGCCTGTCTGTTCCTCTTTGGGTAAGTTGCTTTTGGGTGGCTTGCTGGTGCAGAGGATGTTGGTGATTTCGAGTCTGATTCTGTTGGCGTCGTCGGGGTTGATTTTAGTCAGGCTGGTTTCAACTCCACCTATAATGGTTTCAGTGGGGATGTGTTTGGGAGCGACTGCAAAGTTGAATCCTTTGGAAAGGACATTGGTTTCGGCTTTGGTGAGGATCCTATCTGAGATGTTATGCACTGTTTGCTTCATGTGTGTCTGTGAGGGAGGAGGGGTTTGTTTCTGGCGTTCTTGTAGTCTTCGGAGTTTGTTGGTGTGTGTATCTGTCTTGAAGTGTGTGGATCTGGTTTCGGCTCCCAGACGGCAAGTGGTTTGGATTTGTCCCACAGTGCGGGGTGGATCTTGTTGCTGAGTTTGAGGTGGAGTGTGAGGAGATCTTTGTTAATTCGGTCTAGGAGGAATCTTTTTGCGTGAAGTTCATTTCTGATTAGGGCCAATTCTGTTCTTTTCAGGATCCGTTTGGTGGCTGCAGAGTTGGAGTGGAATTTCAGTTGGAAACATGTGGGGATTAGATTTTGATCTCGGCAGTTACGTAGGAATGCGAGGTCACATAAAATGGAAGATCTTTGGACTTCAAGTTTTTCATAGG